>NC_047655.1:2837401-2947395 GCF_902201215.1 Prunus dulcis | reverse complement strand
AAGGAGAGGAGGAGGAGGCGCGGGATGGAGAGAGAGAGAGAGAGAGAGAGAGAGAGAGAGAGAGAGAAATCTGATTTTTCTAAAATCCCTTTTTGAAGTATTTACGGTTGTGCCACTGAGTTTCTTTTGACCATAACTCTCTCGTTACAACTCCGATTCGGGCCCACTACGTGTCTATGAACTCATTCCACCGTGCTCTACGCAAGGTGTCTGTAGAATTGTCAAATTCCTTTCCGGTCAAAAAGTCAACTTTTTCTTAATAAAATATTCCAAGGGCAAAATTGTCTTTTCTCATAATAAATTATTGATTAAAAATGAATTTTAGTTTTGGGTCATTACATGACAGGACCCGACCTAATTTCCACTTTGGAATCCGAGTCGAATCCTGTGCGTGTCCGACATCTGGCGAATGTCGGGCACAAAAGACCTTTTTACCCTTCTCGTCTCAAATTCTTTTCAGATTTCCCTTAGACTTCTGCCGAAATTTCGGCAGAGTCTCCCTTGTATTTTGACTAATCCCAAAATTTTTCACCTGTTAAACAATCAAAGAACCCATCTCAGCTCTAGTTTCATAGTTTTAACTAGATATCAGAGCATTTTCTAAGTTTCAGAGTTTCAAGGATTTTCTACAAAACTTTACCTTACGTGGTGACGCGGAACCTTTGAATGGCCCGGTGGTGGATCCCGCGTACTTCTATGACCTGGGGGCTAAAAACAAGTTGAAAAGGTGAGTGGACAAAAATAATGTTCTTGAAAACAATTTTATAAACATAATAACCCCCATTTAAAAATAAGAAGAAGTCTAAATTGAGGGTTTGTCTAGATTTCAATATAGAGTATTCAAATAAGCATGTAAAAACCTACTGATGACTGTGCTTGTATAACTGAACCAATATGTAAAGATATAAATGCACGAATATCAAAAAATTGATATAAAATAACTGAAAGTCATACTTGAATAAAAGAAAACTCAAATCCTCTGAAAATACCACCTATTTGTACCCCTGTCATATCCGTCAATTCCCCTGGCAGGTCTCGGGCGTCACGCAGGCTACCCGAGCCGCAAACTGGCGAAATCAGGGGACTATGATCGGCCTGTCGCGCCGGCATATTCCTCGATGACACCAAGTCAACTCGAGTCGCTCTGGCAAGATGCAGGGGACCGTAGTCAGCCTGATCCGCAATCCTGGCAGGTCTCGGGGACACAGAGTCAGCCATGCCGCAATCCTGGCAGCTCTCGGGACACCAAGTCTGCGGAGCCGCAATCCTGGCGCTCAAGGTTCGAGCGTCCCCGAAACTCGTGAGGCAAGTCAAGTGCACTGACATAAACTGAAATCGGACTAGATGTCCGTAGACATCGGTCCAACTGTGGGTAATCACCAAAGAAAATGGGTACGAGGTGGTTTTAAAATAAATTCCTTTAGAAAAATATCTGAGTAATAACTGTAAAGCTCAAGTTGTGCTGCGGTCTCAACTGATTCCAACCTCAAACTCTGTTTCTATAACTGGTAATTAAGCAGCACAGACTTATAGAACTATTATTGTACTAATCATGTTCGGAACCACAATAAAGCTTACTCCAGATCAAATAAAGAAATTTATTCAAATAAACTCATTTATATAAAATCAATATAAAATCACTTATGAAATCTTATTTATAGAAATCCTTTATATAACTCATTTATATAAAATAATTCATGAAAGAAGGTCCACTCACTGCTGGTCCGAGCTAGCTGGACCCTTCAAAGGTCCCTCATGTGGGTTAGCTGGACTCCTGGTGCCTGATTATCCAAGAATAATAAATTAATAAACTGCTAGACAAAAAGAATTTAAATTAAACACCCTGCCCCCGGCTCCTAGAAATACGTGCATCTCATCCCAAGTTACTCCTATGCCCACATTAGCCATTTCAGACAATTGGACCAGTTTTGGAAGGTCCGACGCTCAGCTAAGTGAAAAACTGCCAGATCGGTAGACTCGGGATCCCGTGGGTGCACGATCTCCGATGGCCAATCTAGGCTTCCCTGAAGGTTCCTTACAGAGAGGGAACCATGTTCTGCGAGTTTGGTCCAAAACGGACGGTCGGATTGGCCAAAATCGCGTTATCGTTTAAAATCCAAACCCTAGCCCCAGGGTTCGCGATTTCGGAGTATCCGGGACTCCGATTCTCAATCCGTCAAGTCCTACACGATCCTGAGGTCATGTAGACCGACACATCCGAAATTCAGCGCGATCCGATTATTTGACGACACTGCACTCACGGATCGCGCGATATGGAAAATCCGTTCGGGGCTCAAACGGACTCCGAATCGAGATCTGCGAAATCCTACGCGCTCGTGACGACACGAGGGTCACAAAACTGCACAGAATTACTTCACCACCCTTGCCCACGCGCCCCAGCACGCGCGGGCAGATTTGGGTGTCTTAAGGGATTTCGGGTGGCCGAAAAATCTCAGAACCAAAACTCCAAACTCCTAACCTAGGTAAAACACCCCATTTGGAGTCACTTTTGTTCTTGGACATACCCAAAAAAGTGACCAGAAACAGTAGTTTTTTGCGGCCGAAGTTTCGGCCAGAATTCAAGTCGAAAATTGATCGCTTTAAAGCTAGAACGTGAAAAATAGCTGAGAAACCATACCTTACTCGATCGATTAGGTGGAGAATTGAAGGAGAAATTTGAGCTGGAAGTTCGGGTGGATTCGGACGAACATCCGTCGGAAAACATGGTTTTTCGATCAGCTCCGGGCGGCCCAATGGTGGAGGTCGGTCAGGTTTTGACGGCGAGAGGGAGGCGGACCCGATGGTACCCACGGCGGGGATCAGCTCGGCCTGTGGTGGCCAGGCCGTCGCCGAGAAGGTGAAGGGTCGCAATGATCGGGTGGGATGGGAGAGAAAGAGAGAAGAGAGAGAAAGTGACGGGGGAGAGGAGAGAGAAGAGATAAAAATATGACTTTTTGGCCAAATTATCATTTTGCCCTTCACGGTATTTAGACCATATCTTCTTCGTTACAGCTCCGATTCGGGTCTACTCCGTGTCTACGAACTCGTTTCGCCACGCTCTACGCAATGGCGTAAGCGAAATTCCCAAATTCTTTCTCGATTAAAAATATGCGAGGGCAAATTTGTCTTTTTGCTAAAAGATATTTTCCTTACTTTTTTTTAGATATTTTCTTTCTTTTTAGATATTTTGTTTTGGGTTATTACATTACAGGTAATGTGTTGTATTACCGCCCCAATAGTGACAGCCAGAGGCGTCTGATAGGTATATTTTATATTATATATTTTACCTCATTCTTAGTATATTTTGATTAATATTTTGGAAGAATTTTGATACTTTGAATTATATTTCTAATATAGGACTTTCGATTTCCTCTGGAGCAAAACATAATCAAATGGATGAATTTTGGAGTAATTCCAGTTGGAGGACATTCGTGAGTCACTTACTTGATCATATCAAAATTTCAGATTTTTCTACAAAGCGGTTATTTTCTGGCAACAAAATAAAGGAGCAGTGCGCGGTACTGAAATAGTGACGTTTTGGGCTTTTATTGCATTTTTGGTGCCCAAGATGACCTCGGATGGGTTCCTGGCCTTCTGGAGATGTGTTCAGAATATTTTTATCTTTAAAACAAGCTATATTGGGCCAGATTTGGAGGCGATTTGAGGCCAAAACATGGCTAGGCAGATTTCGGGCTGATTCTCCTAATCCAATTTAGACTTCATCTCCTAGTATTATTTTATTTTAACTTAGTTTCCTTGTGGGGATTGGGCAGCTAGCTTTTAGGAAGTATTTAAGTTGGTTTTCACAGCAATTTTAGGACTTCTTTTTGACTTTTGAACGTGACATTGTGGAGAGCAATTGCTAGGGTTTTGGGTTTTCGCAACTTTAAGGTGTTTTCGTTCTTTTCTTCTTAATGATATTTTCTTGGATTTCAGTTATGAGTATGCGTAACTAATCCTCTTTTGCTAGGGTGAAGCCTTGAACCTTAGTATGAATATGTGATTTTTATTTAATTGCTTATGATGAGTGCATGCCTACTTTGAATTATTAATCACTGTTTTAAACTATCTAATTGTCTTAATGCCTGATCACCATTAGGATCTTTAGAAAAGTAATTAGATGCAATTTTGGTTGGAAGGTTCCTTGAAATTGATGCTAGCTTCTTGTGATTAATAATTTTAATCTCATTTAAGATGAACACCACGTCTTAAGGGTTGCATGGTTTTTCAAAAGGTTTTCACAAAACTTAATGAGTCTTTTATGTTCAGATTTGATCCGAACGTCCGGACGGGTTGCATGTTGGATATACGTTCTGTGTTGGAGGTTCCAAGTAGAATATACATTAAGAAAACCTAACCTTCAAAGTGGCATGTGCAAATCATAAGTAATTAGTAAAAGTTCATAGGATTGCTAGGTGATGGTGAAACCCTAGTGCTTTTATAAATTGGTATTTAAAACTTTCCTTCAGTCGTAATTGTTTTTGTTTATTTGTTTTTAGTATCAACCAAATTCATAATCATCTTTCTTAACCTTTTATTTTAAGTAGTTATTTGAAAATTGTTTTTACTCAAACTGCTAATTAGTCCTTGAGGAGAACGACCTTGCATGAGCATCTATACTACAATAGCCAAGTTTATGATGTCATGAACCAGAAGTTCCTGAGGCCCCAATATTACACAACCATTACAGTAGTTGAAGTTTACGATGTCATGAACCAGAAGTTCATGAGGCCCCAATATTACACAACTATTACAGTAGTTGAAGATTATGATGTCATGAACCAGAAGTTCATTGATCGGATAACTTTTATGTTGTGGCATGACTATCTTGGCAATCCATGTTCTACAATGATACATAAGATTTTTATAAATTTGTAAGGACATCGTTTAAAGACTCAAACTATTGTCTTGTCCAACAAATATCATTACAAAGAATCCTCACAAATAAAAGTTGTCATGAGATCATCAAAGTCAAAAATTGACTTTGAGCCCTCTTTCCTTAAATAATTCAAGGGGATATTTGTGAGCTTATATAACATTTAATTATGGATCACTTCACCAGTTTTATTAATTGTGCCTACTAAAATGGTCACATATTTGTCTCTTGTCAAGACGTTTACGAGCACAACTCCCACATTATCCAATCCAGTCAATTTGACTTGATAATGATGATGAGTTTATTTTCCTAAATTTTGAGACAATTTTCCCGCCATTAGGGGAAGAAATGGCAGTTCCTGAAGAACGTCGTGAAATAGTGTTGAATCAATCCGCTTTTGTCTCATCAAGATAATGCATATAAAAGTTGTACATATGCTAACATGGATTGATATTCTCATATCACAATCCATTAACATGGTGACTATATATATAATGCATGCCTGAAGCATGACAGAAATATATGTTCTAAAGACTTAACTCCTCATAAGTGGAGATTATTTGAAAAATTCAAGCCCTATAAAAAATAACGCTCTATAGGAGGTTATGATCCACATATTCTAAATAATTCATTGTAAAAGAGATGTTTGTCTAACAAATGACAACATAAGCCCCTGAATAGGCATTGGTACCCCAAAGCAATGAGATGCTTATAAATTATGCATGCGCATGCACATGAGAATTGTGGGATCACAAATTGATGATACATTTGGTTTATTAGTAGCTACTACAATCATCAAGGGCTTGATTATATTAAATTTCGCCTTATGAATGTCGACAAGTTAAGTGATTGGCCAAAAATGGAAATAGGCAATTCCATTTATCACTAAATATGGAAGGTTGGATATTGAACCTATAACTCAAACACCAAATTACAAATGTTAAGTATGAAGGTTACGGATTGGTGTTTGTGAAGTGAAATAAGATCACTAATATGACATAAGGTTTCCTGGTAGAGACATGGTTTTAGTCTCTCATCTCATCGTAGATGCATCCACATTTTTATAAGTACATTTGTTGTTTTAACGCGAAACTTATAGGATGTGTTAAATGCATATTTATTAAGACTGTATGGTACATGGAGATCCTCAAAGCTCATGAAATATTTGAGATATATCGCATGAAGCAACCTCTTGAATGATATAAAGTACCACAATATTCTTAATTAAGAGCTAACACTAAGAGTTTGAGTATTTTGAATTCAAATTTGATATTGTTGTAACATATTCTAATTATTAGATTAGTTGTTGATGCTACTAAAGAGTTCAATAATTTGAAAAGTGAAAAACAGGTCGAATAGTGTGATAAACGATTATGTATGAGGACAATGTTGCTTGTATTGCTCAAATAAGAGAAGGGTTCATCAAGGGTGACAATTTCTAAAAAAAGTCAAGAGATTGGAGTCAAACAAATTTGTTCACAAGATAATATGGCGAACCTTTTTACCAAAACTTTTCCGAAATCTATATGCCATAAGTTATTGAAAATCAATGGGAGATATCAATCAGGGGGAGTATCCTAGTTCTACTACATACAACACATACACGCGTTGTACTCTTTTCCCTTCGATTAGGTTCTTGTCCCACTGAATTTGTCATAGCAAGGTTTTAACGAGACAACATAAGTGCATCCAACACCATATCAATGATTCAGAAGAAAGTTTCACTATTTTTCCCTTCGCTTCGGTTTTGTCCCACTGGGTTTTCCAAGCAAGGTTTTTAATGAGGGAACTATGTCATTATATGGTGGATATCCAAGGGGGAGTGTTGTAAATGCATGAGTTGGTGGATAACCACCATACCTCTTAGTATTCCACCGTTAGATTTTATGTATCCTATGCACTAAGTATTTGTAATTAGTGCTTGTAACCTATAGGTGTATTGTAAATGATGGTATTCAATCTCCTATCTTGTAAGCTTATAAATAGGTGGTTCTACCAAAGATTAAGGGAAGAATAAACATGGTGAAACTTTATCTACATTTTCTCCCTCTAATTTTATAACATTAATTCTTATTTCTTTATATGTTACTGATTTCACAAATGACTTAATAAATAGTAAGTACTTGAAGTTCAATGGACGTCAAAAAAATAAATTATTTATTTACGTTTGGGTGTCTTAATTAATTTCTTCAGAGCCCGGCTATACTCAATTTTTTTTTAAAGCGGTTATACTCTATATATAGAAAGAGAGAGTGGGATCCTTTTTTCCCTAAATTTTTGTTTATCGATGAGAGTTGTTTAGACATTATCCATTACTATTAGGCCATTACTCGAGTCTTTGTTTTTCCCTTTTGAGTTTTTACTTCTATTACCCGTATAAAGAATTTAGCATTTTCACGTTTAATACTTGTATTGTACACGTACCTAGGTATTTTTCAAAATTCAGGTATTATACACATAATTTTTGTATATTATTGAATAAAAATAAGATATATTAAAAAAATTTAAAAAAAAAAAAAAAATAGTGGCCGAACTTATTAGTTGTAATTTGCCAAAATATTGCCGAATAAAACATGCATGTATTTTATGCATATTTTTTCCATTATGTATTTTACTAACTGAAATAATGTGAGAGGCTAAGATTGTTTCTTACTTGTTGTAACAAAAATGCAAGATGGTGATTTTGCAAACTCATTGCCAACTAGAACAACAATTTCAAACAAAGATTTATGGGTATAGTAGTAAGCGAGGTGGTAGCATTCTTCATGTAAAATGTTGTCTAAAATGTAAAACAATTACCAAGAACACTCAAACTCAGCATGCAATTCTCTACAACAAATAATGTGTGCAGTAACATAATTTAGTAGCACTCGAGAGAACGAGGTAGACCGAAAGCAAACATTTCCACACAAAAAGAAGAAGAAAAAAATTCAACTCTCAAATTGATATACTATGAAATTTATCTCTCTTGACCATATGCTATGGAGATATCGAAACTAGCAAATTAATATCTATAAAGTATAAACTTGCAACTGGAAAGGTCATTTTATTTTATTTTATTTTTAATAAATAGTATAGCTGTGCGGCTATACGCCTATTAAATATAATATTCTGAAAGCGTATAACCGCGCAGCTATAATGTTTTTGACACAGGAGAGCCAAGCGCAGGTGGGTCCTCTTTATTTTATTGTTAATAAATAGTATTTCTGTGCGGCTATCCCTGGGGTTTTTATTTTTAGAAGGAGTATAGCCACAAGGCTATACTTCGGTTTTTTACTGTGAAAAAAATAGTATAGCCGCGCAGTTATACTATTTTTGACACATGGCAAAGCGGGCACTATGAGGGTTTTTTATAAATTTTTTTTTAAATTCTTAATAAATAGTATAGCTATGTGGCTATACTCAAATTTTTTATTATAAAAAGGGTATACTCGGGCGGTTATACTATGATTTTACGATTTTAAAAAAATAGTATATCTGGGCAGTTATATTGTTTTTGACATGTTGCGAAGCTGGAGCTGGACGTCAGGCGCGTCTTTTTTCAAAAAATTTATAAATTGTATAGCCGCACCTGCACAGTGATACCCCAAAGATAGAATATCTTAAAGGTATAGCCGTGCGGCTATACTCTAAAATATAATATCTTAATGGTATAGCCGTGCGGCTATACCCTTTAATTAGCATAATATGGATTTCTCTTTTTTAATTACTTTAATTAGTAGTTATGTTTTAGTTATTATTTACTTAATGAATAATTATTATTTACATATTTTTTTAAACAAAAAATAGAAAATTTTAATTTCTATTTATAAAGTAATATAATTCATGAAGTTAATTAAAATATTTAATACGAATTATGTACTAAAGAAGAATAAGTAAAATAATTACTAATTTAACTAATTAAATAAAGCCATAATATTAATTAATTACTAAAATTAAAAATTAAAAAAAAATTAATTCACCTAAACATACTAAGCTCATATTTATTTATTTTTTTAAAAACTTCTCCCAATGAAATGTCGTCGATAGATATATATATATCCTGGCGAAATTTGCCGTATTAGACCACTCCTAATTAATCAAAGCCAAATTCGAAGCCGAGCCTATAGCCATACCCATTAGCCCAACTCTCCAATGTTAACTACACTTACCAAACAATCATAATGCTTTGTTTATAAATACCTGGAGTATGGATTTTCGATGTGGGATTTTCATAAAGGGCACCTAAAAAGACAAGCCTATAGAGAAATTCATATTTTTATTATTGTGTCATATATTTAAGGAATATAGTCGCGCGACTATACTCTATAAATAGAATGTTTTAAAAGCTGCCGGCTATATTCTAAAAATAGAATATTTTAAAGGTCTAGCCGTGCGGCTATGTTCTATAAATATAATATTTTAAAAGTATAGAAGAAGAGGATTCGAACACAAGACTTCGTGTCATGTGCATAGATTACTGCTCTTCACTACTTAAGCTATAAACCCTTTACAATCTAAGGTGTGTTTGATGGCATTTTCGTGGTGCAGAAAAGGTATGGCCCACCATGACGAATTGGAAGATGGTAAAGTTTGACCCGAAACGTATGCATTGTTTTTGGGTTAAATTAAAGTCCTAGATAGCATGAGTCGGGTCCAAGAAGCAACCCAAAACACTGATTTGGGCCAAGTCCATGGACCAGCCGACCCATGGGCACATGACGTAAGCCCATACGCAGAAGCGGACAGATGACAATCGCCTTAGGGCTTCAGAAAATCGGACTACATATATAAATCACAAACGCTTCTTCTCAATCTTCCACCCTCTTCATTTCGAGAATTAGGGTTTGGGCAGCCAAAATCAGTCGCCATGGGACGAAGGCCAGCCAGGTGCTATCGCCAGATCAAGAACAAACCCTACCCGAAATCCCGTTTCTGCCGTGGTGTTCCGGACCCTAAGATCCGAATCTACGATGTGGGTATGAAGAAGAAGGGCGTGGATGAGTTTCCCTTCTGCATCCACCTCGTTTCTTGGGAGAAAGAAAATGTTTCCAGCGAAGCTCTCGAGGCCGCTCGTATCGCCTGCAACAAGTACATGGCCAAGTTTGCCGGAAAGGACACCTTTCATTTGCGAGTTAGGGTTCATCCCTTCCATGTTCTCAGGATCAACAAAATGCTTTCTTGTGCCGGAGCCGATAGGCTTCAGACTGGTATGAGAGGTGCTTTTGGGAAGCCCCTGGGTACTTGCGCTAGGGTTGATATTGGTCAGGTGCTTCTCTCTGTTCGTTGCAAAGATAGCAACAAGAACCATGCTCATGAGGCTCTCCGCCGTGCCAAGTTCAAGTTCCCTGGTCGTCAAAAGATCATTGAGAGCAGGAAATGGTATGTTTTAACTCTTTTCATTTCTGAGTTTGTTTCTTATTTTGTGCTTATGGGTTATGGGTTTTGCACTCTCTGACTCGAAAACCAAAATCGAATTTTTGATTTTGATTGCATCTGTGTTGTGTATCATGGGTTCTGTTGAAGAAACTTTTTGTCATAAGTAGAATTAGAATTAATCCATATTATACTGAAACTTTGTTGATGTGTTACTTTTTCAGGGGCTTTACCAAGTTCAGCCGAGCTGACTACGTCAGGTTGAAGGCAGAGCATCGCATTGTTCCTGACGGTGTCAATGCCAAGGTTTGTTTATTTCTAAAAAATATATTTTTATTATAATTTTTAGTTCCTTAAATTTGATTTCATGTGACAATGCCAATAACAAATGATTTATGTTGGTTCTTGCAGCTTTTGGGATGCCATGGATCGTTGGCTTTGCGGCGTCCTGGAGGAGCATTCATTGATGCTGCTGTGAACTGATTCATGTAACACAACTTCCATTAGCAATTGTGTTCGTGAAATCCATATTACATTTCTGTTTTGATTTCTGTTGACTAGATTATGTACGTTTTTGGAAATGTTTCGTCAAGCATTTGTTTAAGATTTTAGAATTTTGGGCAAACTCATGTTGGAGTTGTGTATTCGATATTTTTATGAAAGTTTTTGGTTATCGTTAATGTTATGAGAAAGCTGTTGCTTTGCATGAATTGGCTTATTATGTTGTGAGTCTCTTTTGATGTTCTTATCTGGTAATGATATATATATCAACAATAAAATTACAGCTCCTCATGCAATGGAAGTACTTGAATCACAGGGTACAGATCTTTTGCTGGATAGAGTTTTTAATGTTATAGTTTTAATGGTGTTAACCACACATAACAGAAATATTTCCCCTAGACCATAGTGCTGGTGTTTTCAGTTTGAAATTAAACAATTTGATTGAACCGTCATGGATTGACTCCTTGCATGCCATATTAATTTTCAAGTTTTGTCAAGGCTATTTCAAAAATTAAAAACCTGAAGAAATGGAATAAGTACACTGCGAACAGAATTTGAAGTCCGTTCTGTTTTGGAAACACTTTGCTTCGTAAACCGAAGGTTGGGATGTCAAACAAGTTATGAAGCCTTCTACCGCTAGACTCTCTTTCGGAAAAGCCTTTCCTTTACAACTCTCTTTCTGGGTTTCCTAGCTACACATTCCTTCTCATCTTTAACAACTCTACTATCCATCTCAGTTGTGCTTGCTTCCTGTTTGACTTCACAACCTTCTGGACTTTCCGTGCTTGCTTCCTGTACTTCGCAACCTTCTGGATTTTCTGTGCTACGAACTCTGTTTGCTTTAGCTTTCTTTGTAATTTGTTTAGGAGCAACTTCATTCTTCTTCATCGGGCTGACTTCCTGTTCGATTTCTTGACCTTTGGGGCTATCTGGCAGAACCTTCGGAGTAGTTTTTGTGTCATCCATTTCGGGCACGATACCTCTCTTTGACCTTTGTTTCTGATTCGATTCTGAGTCTGGGGAAGTTTTTGTGTCATCCATCTCAGGCACCATGCCTCTCTTTGACCTTCGTCTCTGATTTGGTTCCAAGACGGGGGAAGTTTTTGAGTCTTCCATCACAGGCACAACACCTCTCTCTGACCTTAGTTTCTGAATTGATTCCGAGTCTTGGGAAGTTTTTGTGTCAACCATTGCAGGCACAGTACCTCTCTTTGACCTTCGTTTCTGATTTGGTTCTGAGTCTGGGGAAGTTTTTGTGTCATCCATCTCAGGCACCATACCTCTCTTTGACCTTCGTCTCTGATTTGGTTCCAAGACTGGGGAAGTTTTTGAGTCTTCCATCACAGGCACAACACCTCTCTCTGACCTTCGTTTCTGAATCGATTCCGAGTCTGGGAAAGTTTTTGTGTCATCCATCTCAGGCACCATACCTCTCTTTGACCTTCGTCTCTGATTTGGTTCCAAGACTGGGGAAGTTTTTGAGTCTTCCATCACAGGCACAACACCTCTCTCCGACCTTCGTTTCTGAATCGATTCCGAGTCTGGGGAAGTTTTTGTGTCAACCATTGCAGGCACAGTACCTCTCTTTGACCTTCGTTTCTGATTTGGTTCTGAGTCTGGGGAAGTTTGAGACTCATCCATCTCAGGCACAATACCTCTCTTTGACCTTCGTTTCTGATTTGATTCTGAGTCAGTCTTCATGGCTGCCTTTGATGTCTTTTCAGCACTGGTAATCTCTTCTTTGTCCACATTGTTTTTGAAACATTCTAGACTCGGCATGGGGTATGCCTTAACTATGTAGATCTGCAGTCGTAACAACTACTAGTTCAATATTTGGCCTTTCAAAGAAGTCCAGATAAGTATATGGAAAGCATACATTCTCAAATCAAGCCTAAGCCCCATCAGATAATGATGCATTTCATGACTTAAAACGGGCATAAACTGAAAAAATAAATAAACGATAATCGAATCATCAGAGCTTGAAAGTTTATGATTAAACTGTGATAAGAATTTTGTCCAAAAAAAAGAAAACTGTGATAAGAATATGTTTTGA
Organism: Prunus dulcis; assembly: GCF_902201215.1. Lineage (NCBI taxonomy): Eukaryota > Viridiplantae > Streptophyta > Magnoliopsida > Rosales > Rosaceae > Prunus > Prunus dulcis. The sequence goes on along the minus strand of NC_047655.1, from coordinate 2,934,610 downwards.
AGTGTCTAATTACCACACAGTTCAAGCCTAAGCCTCAACATATAATGGAATGGTACTATGCATGAACTACCTAAGAACATATTTGAAGTGTCTAATTCCTCAAATGTTTCATTCCTAGATTTAGACCATATGCTTACATCGATCGAGCAGTGGTTTATATGTAGAAATCAGTTGATTTTAATAAGAGGGCAAGGTGCAAGATCAATTTTGTTTAATATATATTTAAGCGTACCTTAAATCTTGCGGGTTCAGTCAGTTCAAACACAAGCGCATCACCATCATCCAACTTGTGTTCCAAAGCAAACCCTCTCCAGCCCCCACTAAGCCCAGCCCTCTTGCCAATGTAGACAGCATCATACTCATTGCCATCTTCATCCTCTAGTACCATTTCCGACCCCATTTTTGAGAGATGATCCTCGCAAAATTTTGAAGGAAGCCCCTTGAAATCGAAACGAAACCGGTAGACAAATAGATTAATTAATCAAGTAACACAATTATATCTGCTACAACTTGTTTGATGTTGGTGGTATAGATTAAACAAACCACTAATAAGTAATGACGACAGTACTTAAAAACCAAGTTTTTTGTTGCAACTTACCAACCAGAAACAGCTATAAACATGAGACCGAACCATCGATTTGACAAAAGTTGGATTCTCAGTCTGTAGATTCTCTTGAAGCTTCTCTGCAGCTTTAAAAGCAGCACTCCTTTCTTCATAAGAAGCAGCTCTGACCTCCTCTATAGGCCTTGCAAGGTAGCTGAAAGTTTCACACAATTACTACCAAAACAGCTAAATAATTGATGCAATAAAGCAACATGAATTCAACAGCCAAAAATCTATCCTACCTTCCCCATGAAGATGAAGTTTTCCTTGACCCTTTCCTCAAAGTTGGCAGGCCTACGTCAACCTGCAATGGGAAGCAAAAATCCATTCATTCTTTTTCCCATAAATTGATGGTTCAAAATCAAAACTTGCTTATCACACATAGACCAGTTGTGAGTGCATCACTTACATCATCACGATACGATTGGATTGGGTTGCGTTGACGGGAAGACCGTCTTGGCTCTAAATCAAAACAGGTATTTTTTGCTTTGGGTCTTGAAACACGTTGCTGTAGCACGGTACCACCATAAAGATACGAACTTTCTAAATTTTTTCAAGTATTGAAATGAAAACCCACAACAATATAGGAAAATGAGAAGATGGAAACAAGTCTAGATTTTTCTTCAACCTGGGACTTGTTCGGAGAAGCAGTCAAGTGGGTCAGAGTCTTCGAAATGTTTGAAATTCCCAAATCCTTCATCAGCCAAAATTATGCAGCAAATGAGAGTTCAAAGATGAAATTTTTTTTCTTTTTGGAAATGAAGAAGAAGAAGAAGATATGAATGGGATTGCAGACACAGACCTGGAACTTCCTTTTGTTTTCTTCAAGGCGTTGGTTGCGAGCCTCTTCGTAAGTGTTGGCGGTGAATGAGTGGACAGCAGCTACCATTTTTCGCTTGGAATCGGATTGACCCAACAACCAAAAAGCAAGATCCGATTGATCTAGTGAGAACGTCGCCGTTTCAGAAAACCAGAGAGAGTTGAGGTGTTGAGTTATTGCGCAGCCTAACAGACAAGGTGAGCGGTATGAAGTTGAACCCTGGTGTGCATTGGACAAGGAAAGAAAGTGCGCCGTTTGAATTTCAAATTAACTACGGCTGACGACGTCGTTTTGATTAATTGTTTGTTACCTTTCTTTCTCTTTTTTTACTTTTCCTTTTGTTCTTACTTCGGCCCAAACCCAAATCTAATTTGGATTTGTGTTCTGCCTGATTTACAAATGATTACGTATTTAGAATTTATCTCGAGACTTTTTCATTGATGAGGAAGTAAGAAGCTTTGCTTCAGCCTTCAGTAGATCACAATTTTTTTTAAATTTCTTTAAATGCAAGCGATATTAGAAGAATGAAAATTGAACTAAAAACCTAAAATGCATGAATAAATATTCTTAACTACTTAAGCTATAAGTACTAGTTGGAGGCCACAAAACTACTTGCCAACCCTGACTTTGGCAAATTCTAGATTTTTCGTTAATGGCCATAGATCACAGCTTCATCCATATTGCATCACAATGGTCAATGGCTTTCTTTTCTTTTTTTCTTTTTGTTTGGTCAGGAAGAGTACTTCATAAAAGCCCGAAGGCAAACCAGGCCCACGAGGGGGGCCCTAGCCTGAACAGGAGTGGGGAGCAAACGCAAAGACAAGAAGGCCTAAAGGAACGGAAAAGCAAGAGCAATCACCAATAAAAGGAAGAATGAAAAGCGAATTCACAATCGAGAGTGTAACAAGAAAATGATGTCAACATCTCAATTCTCATTAGATATGTATTGGGTTGTAGGCACATAAGCCATATAAGCATTATTCTATTAATTTGGCACCAAACCAATACATCAATCTAGAAATACCCCCAAAAAATTGTCAATTTAACAAGTACAAGTCAAGACAAGAACTGGAATTCCCAGTAGCAAAGCTCAACATTGAAGTATAAGTTTAACCAATAACCAATAAAATACTCAAACTTATTTGCATGAGAAACAAGAAAAACTAGAGTCTTCTGGCAATTTCAACAGCTATTGACTGAATGCATAGCTTCAGTACCTGTGCTCCAACTTCTCCTTTTCCTGGTAGCTCTGAACATACCTGCATACATTTCAGAATTGAGCACAAGAACAAAACAAAAAAAAAAGGTCTATTTAATCAAAACATTTTTGTGGGCATAGGGAAGAAGAATAGGAAAGGGGAGTTAGACAGCAAATAATAAGTAAAATCGACGATGACAGAAACAAAGAAGAGGGCAATTACAGATTGGTCTGACTTTGCAATGTTGAAACAAATGTATTACTGACGAACAAAATGTCTATTCAAAACAAAGAATCTCTTTTATCTGAGCCTTATACACAACTTAGCAAAGTTAATTTATTTACATCCTACGCTAATGTTTGCTAGAATTTGATGAAATAGTGTGAAAAGATTTTAGGCTGTGTCTCAATTCTTTTTAGTTTTCTAATTATCTTGTTCATTGTTTTATCAAGTCCTCATTTTGAAAACTAGTGACTTCCTCAAGCAAGATATCAAGGGGTTCCAATGATGTTCTTCTGGCTGGTCTGACTTCCCCGAACAAACACAAACACACACACACACACACACACACACACACACACACACATATTCCTTTAAGCAGATGAACTAAATATCACTGGTTCTAAACAATCAACTGATTATGAAAAACCAAGAACAAAAAATATGTACTCGCCGACTTGTAAGAAAAACAGAGACTGCATGCATCGGTGAAAATAAATATTAATTAAAAATCAAAAGCTGCCACCTTTTTTTTCCCAGTTTTTCGTCCAAATTCCTCAGCTACAACTCAGCTACAATCTAAACAAATAATTATTTCGGTATGGCTGCGAACCTAATATCATATCTTGGGAAAACTTAGAGAGAGAATGCGATTGGTGAAATTGGGATTGACAATTCTTTGTGGCAAAAAGAAAAAGCTTTCAAATTTAGTTTTTACTATAAATCCAGCAAATTCGATCAATTAACTCATATGAATATAAAAATCAACGAAAAAAAGGAAGATTCGAAGAAGAAGAAGGAGAAGGAGAGCTTACGAGTAGACGCCGACGAGTGGGCCGAGAAGGAGGGTGGCGCTGATCCAGTTCTCGGAGATCTTGTGATGGATCTTCGTCGGCAGATCTTTCCAGAGACCAGGCATCACCTTCTGCTGAAACGGTGACAGCGCGTACACCACTGCCTTCATCCTCACCGGCTGCTTCCCCATTTTTCCCTTCTCCAGAAACTTCTCAACTTCCCTTTGGTTTTTGGTCTCAGCTTATTAGTTGATATGAGCAAATGAAATACTTACCGTACGCAATCTAATTGTTTTATATCGAAGCCCACTGGGCCACACCCAAATTACTCTAGTTTCTGTCCATGGATCCAATATATCCAAATTTGGGCCTAAGACCGTTTTCAAGCCCATTCATTTAGTTAAACCCATGGTTGCGGCTCGCTCTCCAAACCCACCCATATGCACATCTTTCAAAGCTCAGTGTCCTTTTATATAGGCGGTATTAGGGAAGGGGAAAATAAACAAAGAACTCCGAGTGCAGAGACATAATAGTTTTGAACCCTTTTATTGTTTTTGTTTACAAAGAGATATTCTAAACTACTCTAATCTAATAAGCACTTTATAAGAAACACTTTTGCTCATAAGCACTTTATTATAAGTATATTGAAAGTGGGCGAGGAATTCTTCTATGGAAGCAGGCTAGTCCTCGAAAATGCTTGTTAAAAGATGGACAGAAAAACGTATCGAGCCAGCAGTTGACTTGGGCATTTAATTCTTACTCCTTTCGACAACGACGCTTATTTCTTGAAACACTTGACATGTGCTTCTTGAGGAAAAGTTTTTATGTCCTAAAGGCAAAAGCACTTCTAAGAATTTTTTTGCGCCAAACTCTTTTAGAAGAATTTTTTGATTGTCATAAAAGAAAATTGTTGGTTTACTTATCAAAGAAATGTTGGTTTTACTTGTCATAAAAGAAAAATGTTGGTTTAACTTGGCTACAACTCTAGGTTGGTTTTTCTCATGTGAATATTCACCGTGTTTGTTTACTTATCAAAGAAAAATGTTTGCAACGTTTTTATATCACATTTCCAACTGATTGGTTCTCTCTACCATCCCCAACTCCGAATTCAAATTTCATTCACCTATGCGGGCATAGAAACAGTGTCTATTGCAAGACGGGATAATGTTTACCAAGTAGCATGAAAAACAGCTCATTCAAGGAACTGAATTCACCCACAAATGTAAAACATATTAAACAATCGATGCATATTCCCACTTCAGAGTTTTAGACAATGTCAAGTTAATAACAAGATACTTGTTCAGCAAAATAAAGAATAACTTATATGCCATAATTTTTCTACTTCTACAATCACAATCAACTACAACCACAAAAAACTATAACAAAAGAATATCTCCGTTCATCCGTATATCTTAATGTCATGGAAGAAAACCCTGCATTGATCTCACCAAACAGGTCCATAACGCGTCCTCCTTTGCAGACAGGATTGAAATACACCGAGAAGCATTCGATGGCAAAAAAGTTCAAGAGTTGTACAGGAGGAAGAACCAATGAGAAGACGAGTCAAATGAAACGTTACAGACCAGTTTTGGCACGCTTCATCCCACTTGAAGTGAAAGGAGATACACTACCATATGGTTGAGGACTCTCTTCTCTTAGATTGGATTTTAGCATAGCTAGTTCTCTCAGCTGTTCCCTCTTGTAGTGGTCTTGTGACTCGTCCTGAAATGAAAATCAACATTCATTATTTATGCCAATCAAGGGCAACCTCATACAATCTATTTATTTTGAAACAGTAAATATTGTACGTTAAGGGAAGGTAAAATCAGTTTCATTATTCATGTGATATGTACTTGTGAATAACGATACATCATAGTGGAAAGGCAACAATATTTGTATTGAAAAGCCAAAGGGATGAATCAGAAAATATACCATCGGTTTGAGAAGTTCTTCTATGATTTGTTTTGCCTGTCTCAACCGCATATCAACAATATTAGCAGGTAATTCAGCCTCAATTATAATGTGCAGCGGATCATTCAGATGTTCATAACCTGGTCTTCCTCTCAAAGATTCCTCCTTGAGAGTGGGAAAGCAAGAAATATATGTCAAGAGACGTAAAACATTTAGTAGAAATGAAAACAGAACAAGAAAAGAGAACTTGATTTAAAATAATGAAAACTTCTTATTTAATGCACACAACACACTGAGAATAATTCTACCTTGTCAATATCTCTTATTGAACATTTTCCTCTTATGTATACACGACAGCCTGTAGAAGCTTCCACCCTCTTTAGTGAATTGCCTCTAGGACCCAGAAGCCGGCCCACAAAATTGAACTACAAAAATAGAAGCTTTAGTATCACAAAAAGTGCGGGAGAGAGAGAGATCGATCCTTTGATAAGGACTTACTTCTCAGTTGTTCGTTAGATCATATGTGAAGGCTGAAATCAGATGCATTGAGGCACATGTACTTAATTCAAGAACCTTATTAAAGAATAACTGTGTGTGTGCCTCTGCACACTAACACTTGGTTCTTTTTAATCATTAAATCAAAAGGTTAGAATTTAAGATAGCAATCTCACATAATGCACTCTCGAGTGATATGCATGGCTTACATTTGGAAAGCTATCTACTGGAATATCCAAGCGCAATATCCTCTTCACAATGTAGGAACTTGGGCTTGATGGTGCGACTTGCCATTCCATATTCATCCCTTGTGGACCACCTAATCTCTGTTACAATTATGCAACCAAAGGCAAACTATTGAAACTATACCAAGAGGAAAAAAGATGAATTAATGGAGCATGAACAAAATGATAAAAAGATAAACTGAGAAAGAGATAGGGGAACTGTAGCCTATTCCACATAAAATAAACGTAGAAAAAGCTCAAAATACACAACATTCAACGTAGTGGGATATCCAAGCTAGTCAACTAACATAAAATAGCTTCGAAGTATATAAAATCAATTAATAAACTTCAACCATATTATAAAGCTGAAACTTCCACTATTTACCATATAATAATGGATTTAATGGTATATGAAGCCAGTGGATTTACTGACACCCCTGCCTTAATCACACTTTGACTATGTCCTGGATCAAAATGAATTCACAGTTGAGAAAGCCACCTAATGGAAATAGATGAATTTGGAAAAAGTCAGTGGATAACTGACCCAGAAGGAAACCATGTCGTAGGCTGATACATAAGAGTGTTTTGGCAGTCTTCAAGTCCACAAAAAGTAAGCAATACTGTCTCTCAACCTGTGGATAGAAGACCACCATAATCAACTTCCAAACTCCCAATACTGCATTACACATTCTGACCCCACTTCAGGCAAGATCCAAGTCTTCCACGTCAGTAGAATACTACTCAGTATCTCTCAGGACCTGATTATGCTTTCCTCTTGTTCAGTTCCACATTGCCATGTACGATTATTTAAACTAGTTTTTCAGACGTTCATGCTTCGCATACCAATTAAGCAGGTAGGCAGAGACATACATACAAGATACAACAAATCTAGCAGGAAATTCATTTAGGCATACACAGTTTAAACAAATCAGAAAAGGGACAGCAAGAAAAATAATCAATACACTACTGTGCAATAGATAAAGAAAAATGGAAGACCGGAGATGCAAACTATGGGTGTTACATAAAAGAGAACATGATTTCAAGTACTTACATCGTGAGGTCGGCCGTTCCAGCCACCTAGGCCTGACCCTCTATAGTTTGGCATTATGTCTGAACCAATGGGGCTAGGGCTTCCACGTTGCATTCTGTCAAAGTCACTAAACCCTTGGTTGGGCATCATTCCAGAAACCCGTATTATCTCTATCAAAAAATAGAAGAGCACCAAACTTTAGCATTTCCCTTTCTCAATATATAATATAATGAAACAAGAATATAGAGCATTGAATCAGTTTTTTGGCAAAGTTTAATAAATCAATATGACAAGTAGAACACAGATGAAATGGAGAGATTAGTGATGAAAGCAAATGAAAAAGAACATAACACATAGTACATGCAAGTCAACTCCAATATTGTGAGGAAAAAGAAGTTCCATTTTATCCAAAAGCATTAATCTCCATCCCACTCCTTGATGAGGAGGTTGTGTGAAAGACTACTTTGAACCACCAAAGGTGGGCAGAGCATACTCATAATAAGTAATTCAAGGACCAAATAAACATCCTAGCTACGCAAGGCAGAGAAATCTACATTCTTTTCTCCTGTATCAACAAGTTCTGATCTTTCTTTCCATGGCTTTCATAATTCATCAATTACCCCACACCCATATACAGAAATGAACAGCAGACAGCTATTAAGATGCAGAAATCTCAATTGGGTTCATAGAAAAAAGCAGAAAGATTTTAACTTTGGGCCCTAAAAACACCCAAAAGCAAATCCAAATCACAATCATAACACAGAAAAAAGGACTTGGTCCAAAAACAAACATGGGCAAAAGAGAAACCTTGATTCAAGAGTCGGCCGCATATGGGGACGACCTGCGCGAAAGGTCCAAGCTTTTGGTGCTCCGCCAACAGCTCAGTCAAGTACTGGCTATCCACATCGGGCGGGGTTCTTAGGTGCGGAGAGAGCGCTCTTGCCGGTGAGAAATTCTGAGCATAAGAACCTGACATTGAATTCCAATGGACGTCTCTGAGGAAAGAGCTCAAAAGGGTAAAGAAACTAGTAAATGGGATGTTGTGAGGCTTGAACTGTGCTGGGTAGGAGCAAAAGTAATGGTGGTCAGAGGTGGTGGGGTTTAGAATTGAGAGGGTTTTAATGGCGTCTTGCTTTGCCTTTGCTTGCTGCTGTAGCTAGAGAGAGAGGCGATGCCGACGCCATTTCATTCAGATTTTGAGACCCTCTCTCTCTCCTCTCTCTCGCTCTTTCCTTCTCTGTCGTTGCTGTAAGATTTTAAGATTGACACCTCACACCGAGACTGACAGGAGGAGCACCGTGAATGACGATACACGCTGAGTGAGCGCGTGGGGTGGTGCTCCAATCAGATGCTGTGGAGATGTCATCGGATATGGGACCCAGTGGCCGCAGGGTGGGCCCGGATCCAGCATGTGAGTTGTGAAATGAAACCACGCTCTTTCAGGGTGTGGGGCTCTCTCTCCTCTTCACTCTTTGAATATTCGCATCATTTAGTCTAAACACCCCTACATCTAATTTTACTTTCAATTTTTTAATTAAAAAATTTTCTTCTACTATTTCTTTAAAAATTAAGATGTGAAATTTAATTTTTAATAATCGGTGATTATCTTTCAATGGTTGGAAAAGACTTATAACTCAAATAGTTAAGAACATTTATTTTTGATTGAGAATCGAATACATGTAAGTGACGATTCTAAGAAAAACAATTTGGTTTCATTTTTTTGAATTAGGTGCCTTATAAGTTATAATGACATTCCAATAATGATCTTAATATGAGGATGGGGGTGTTAAGTTGTCTTCTTCTTCTTGGAATATTAAGGTCGGTTGCTCTTTGAACCACAACTTGGTATTTGGAAACTTGAGGTCATACAATGTGATTTTGATGGCAACTAGTTTGACCAATGCTCTACACAGTGGCCAAATTCTTTTTCTCATTCATGTAATACAAATATTAATATTAATAAATGTGAAATACAATTGTACAGGCAACGTTGATATATAATTCTTATTATATATTTCACATACATCAATGGTTGAAAATAACCATCTAAGTCGTATAATGATTGTGAATGGTATAATGAGCTATGTTTGGTATAACTAACTAATACACAAAGACAAATAAACTTTGTGTAGTTACATAATAATTAATAAATAAAATATTAGAAATGGAGCAAGGGGTTTTGCTCTGCAAGATGGGCATGATTTTAATAATTTATGGAGGCTCCCAAAGGGTGACATGGTCTGTTTTGATCCCCACATTGTTGTCTCCGGCTAAACGTGCTGTGCCATGTACTTTTTCTAGCACACACCTTAGACCTTAGAGGAATCCTATGCTTCATTTCAACCATGTATTTTTAAGAATAAAATTTTAAATAAATAATCAATGTGTTTTTGGAAAATAAAAAATAGTGGTTATGTTAATTGATATATTAATTATTTGATGCATAAGTAGGCCGCCGAATGAAATTTTCTATCTATGGCTAGCTAGGAGCTGTCCACAAGCTTTGGACATTACATCTGTCTTTAAGTTGTTGCTTAATTGGCAGTAGGAAAGTATTAACTATATATGGAAATATTCTTTTTTTAAACAATTTGCTATGCTTCCTTCCTAACTATCAATCTCATTCTGAATCATTGATGGTGGGAATGGCCATGAGTTTAAACTAAAGTGATATTAGATTATGATTATAAAAATAAAAAAATAAAAATAAAAAAGTGGTAGATTCAAGTCTCTGTCTTAACTACTGAAATTATGAACTCTCATATTTGAATGTGTTTAAATTAACAGCTTAACAACAAAATGTACAAAAACATCATATGAGAAAAAGGAAAATTTGGATTGTGCATGTTAAAAGCGAAAGAATTATGCTAACGTTAGTCGTACCTGCACATGTGACATATATCCGTTGAATGATTATGGACAGGTGGTTTGAAGGCTTACCATCAGGGTAATAACCAATAACCAAGGTTATAAGTAAAACTTGAAAATGACATATACGGCGGCCATGCTTCAGATTCCGGTGGATATTAATGCTTCGGTAAAATGTCACAAGAGCAGGTAGTAATGTTTAATACATCATCGAGAGCATTTGGTTTGTTGGTCCCAAACCAAAAGTACCAAAGCCTTCGATTTCATGTGTAAAACTTGCAGGGGATGAGGCTCTGTTCAATTCCGTTCGAATTCAAGCCTGTTGGAATAAGTTGCCCTTCTCAATAGGCTCTGGTCTACAAATGCTCAAAAGCTACCAACATCCATGTTTCAGGTGTTATGTGTGAACCCACAAGCCAATTTATCAAAATGCAGGATTTTTTTTTTTTTTTTTTGGTTGAATCCCAAGCACTAGATAAATTATCATTGTATGTTAACAATCTTTTTAAAGCTCACGGGACATGAACTACACATATCAGCCAAGCAAATTGGAAGGACTGATAATAAATGGCAAAAAGTATATTACAAACAACAAATAATATTGCTACAACTTCAAGCCTTTGTTGAAAGTATAGATTATATCCCCTTGCCAATCGAAGAGAAACATCTCCAGTTGCCATCAAAAGGGGGATAGAAGAGCTTCATTGGGAAGAATTTTGGGAAACTCCCCGGACTTCTGATGCTGGTGAAGAATAAGAAGGGATGACCTGAGTCAATGAACAGTTATGTCAAAGTCGGCCTAAAAAGCAGTGCAGATGACAGCGGATAGGGATACAGGTAGTGCAATGGAGACGGGAGTTCAACTAGAAACTAGAAGGTACCTTAATGGGATAAACTTCAGTGACTTCTTCAGTTCCTTCATCCAAGTAAACAACATCCTGCATGGTAAGCTGGTGATATTCGACAACCTCCCTTAGGAAGCGATTTTCACGTGCGTAAACTGAATTTTCATGTGCCAATCTTGCTTTCTCTGCCAAAAGTGTTTCCAATTGCAGCCGTATCTGAAAGGGAAATATTCGCATCAGAGACATTGCACCTGATGTCATTATGCATATAGAACATAAGCATTGAAATGTATCAAGAGGTTCTTGTCCTGCTCAAACTATTCATAAGGTCTTTAAATATATAACATTGGAAATGAAGATGGTAAATTGTAAACCAAACATAATTTCAAGTCCCAAAAGAAAGATAAATTAACAAAAGATGAAGCCAATGTAAAAGATAATAAACCAAAAAACACTACTAATGAAGAAAGAAAGAAAAAATTGATACCAAATCATCATCTTCAGGGCTGTCTCCCCTTTCACGATTCTCTCGAAGGATTTTGTTTTCTTCCTCCAGCTGAGCACATCGCTCCTTTGCAAAAGCAAAATCTGCTTTGACAGTCTTCAACTCCCGAAGAAGAAGTTTTGCTTTGGCAGCCATTGCCATTGCAACCTGTAGTGCAAACAAAAGGCAAATCATGCATCTTACTATACAAGTGAACTGTAAGCATCAAACAATTATGCTACACGTGAACCCAATAGCAAGGTTATGGATTATGGAGCATCAAAGTCATCCAAAAAATTTCATTCTATTAACTGTTAATTATTTGTACAAAGAGGGTTATACCAGACTCAACAGATTTCATGCATGATAAGGAGGAAATTAATTAAAATATTCCAACATCCCAACATTATTCATATTCCGGCTGCAAGCATATAACTTCTATTATATCAACCAGTGACACAAAAGTTGCCACCTTACGTCGCGAGATGCCTTCAATTGAAGTTCGAGGTCAGCTTGCGTCTGAGGTTTTTGCGCCTGATCCTGTGCAGAACCACTGGCCTTTTTCTTGATATGCTTACGAGTTTCTTGAATGATGTCTGCAGTCCGGTTCTCAACAATTGTACGACCTTCCTGTCAAAGTGAAACACAAACAGTGCATACATGATCGAATAGTAAGTACCAATTTATTGAAATGATTCCAGAGTAAGGATACAGCTAAACATAAAGTCAATGAATTTGTGCAGATACAAACACACACACACACACACACACAGAGTAATTGTTTCCATTCATATTAGCCTTATGTATAAACACACATGGAACTTACTATGTTTCAGAAAATAGAATGAAACAGTGGGCAAAATAGTGGGATTACTTTTGACAGCCCGAGAAAACCATTTAAAGCTCAAATTCACTTTAATATAGCTTTTGCAATGCCTACCTCCAAGGCAGTCCCAATGGTTCCACTAATATAACTAAGGGATGATGTGAATGCACCCAACCCCTTCTGTAAAGTCGGATTGTCTGTCCTTCCACGGCTCTCAACATGTTGGTTTGGATCACGATACTGCTGCAAATCGTTAGTAGATATACAACTTAGTCATTAGATACTAAAAGTCCGCAGATACACTAAATGATGAATTAACAATGAAGCAGCAACTGCACGTCTTTGGAAAATGCCAAGCTACCATAAGACATGATGAAGAAGATTATCTCACCTTACCCCTTGTTGGTGTAGAAGGCATGTCCACCCTTGTTCTTCCAGGAGAATCATAATTTTCAGCTGCATTATCCTCGTCGTCGTCGAGAATGGCTTTGGCTTTTCTAGCAAGTACACCCCAAAACCCATGTTTGGATTCATTCAAGTTTTTTATTGATGTATACTCATGTGGCTACAAAACACAACAGATAAAAAGGCATTGGAACTTGCAAGTAGCAGCGAAAGCAAGAAATGGGTAGAATCAAACCACATCAGATGAAACACAGAAGCCAATTCGCGAATGAAAACAGCATAAAGCATGTGAATTCCCAGACCTGTGAGGGAGAAGACGACGCAGTGGTTGTGGTGGTGGGGGGGTTGGAAAATCGGGAAGGTGACGAGGCGTTGACAGCAGGCTGAGCACCGCGAGCGGCATAAGCAGAGGAGAGAGAAGAGTCGCGGTGTGCCGAAGAGGCTCGAATAGCTTTGGCCGCAAGCGAATCATCGGACTGCGGCGGAGGCAGTGGGTACCGAGATTTTTCGTCTTCTTCTTCTTCAAATCGAAAGCTTGGGCTTGATGTTGATGACGAAGATGATGGCACCTGCTGCCTCCTCCTGTAAGCCATTTCCAACAATCTCCTCTTTTCTCTGCTAAATTGAATTGCAAAACCCTAATACCCACAAGAATTTATGGCACTTGCTCTCATTCAAAATTCGATCTTTTTGCCCTCTTTTTTGTTTTTTGTTTTCACAAAGAGTCTCTGCGACTGCACAGATGGAAAATTGAATAGCCCCGACGAGGAAAGCCCTAAATTGGCAAACCCTGGTGCAGTCACAGAGAAGAAGATCCTCACACCTTCAGCCGAATCAGCCCTCCTTCTGAATTCGCCTTCTGGCTTTGCTTGGCTTGTGTTCTTGTGTCTCCGCGTCGTCAACGCCCACTTTCCTTTGATACAGAGTTACTGTTTTTCTGACTAAAAATAAGATTGCTCTTTTGATTTGGGCCTAGAGCTTCTTCTGCCCAGCTTTTTGGGTTTGGGCTTGCTTTGTAGTAGAATTGACAAAAACCACATTTCCTTTTCCAAATGAACATTTTTATTGAAATCCAACAATCCTTTTGTCATTCTCACCACCAAAATTTTATCCCATTGTCAATGTGTCTCATGGCAAATTTTGCCCCCAATTGTTGGATTAAATTTTGACAATATGTGGGAGATTAATGAAAGGTGAAAGACCAATTAGACCTAATGAAAAGACGGTGTAAAACCCATTCCAAGGAGAAGTTTTGAGAATCAATGAAATCGGGAGGTTGGGGCATGTAGACTTCTTCGTGGATGGTGCCATGGAGGAAGATATTGGAGACATCTAATTGAGTGATGGACCAATCATATTAGACAACAAGTGATAAGATGATTCTAATGGTGATGGATTTTACAATGGGGCTAAATGTTCGAGAGTAATTGATTCAGGATTGTCGATGGAACACCCCTTAACACAAGGTGTGACTTGAAACGATTAAGAGAGCCATCAACCTTATATTTTACTCGATACACTCATTTGTATCCAATGATGTTTTGAGAGTGGCTAGGGGGACCATATGTCTATGTCCATGTTGATTATCATCATTATTAGAGAACAGTTTTAGACATCAACCCCATAAAGAAAGAGCAGATAAGCCCAACACACCCAATAAATTAAGCTTGTCCATCAACTTAAGAGTCATTCTATAGTGAGGGCCTTATATATGGCCCTTATGTAGGGATGACAATTGGTCAAAATGAGGGTGGATATGCCATCCCCATCCTCATGACGCATTTGTTTCCTCATCCCTGCCTTCATATTCGCAATCTTCAAATCGGGGATTCCCCATCCCCGTCTTCGTTGGGGAATAGGTTCCCCAACCCGCCCCATTTACGAAAAAGTGAAAATAAAAAGCTACTTTGTTAAAACGAGGAAAAAAAAACATTATTAGCACAAGATATGTATCAATTTCATTTTTATTAACTAAAAATCTAGACTAGTTAAAAAAAAATTAATACATGTCATAACTACATGTTCAAGACATGATCATCAGTATAGAAGTAGCACCACCATCATACATCTTAATAATATAATTATATGATAAAATACATTATGTATATGTATATATTCTAAAGAATAATGCTACTCTTACCACATTTGTATACCACATCCCTATAACATCTTATGTGGCAGCTGAGGTGGACAGCCACATCAATTAAAATGATTTAATATTTTATTTTCTTTTATGATTTATTCCAGTATTTGTTTTTCTAATTGTCTTAATTAAAATACACTTCATTGTTTTAATTGATGTGACATATAATATGGACATGCCATATCATGTGGTATAGAAATGTGGTAAGTGTACCATTACTCTATTCTAAATGGGGAGGGTTTGGGTCGGGGATTAGAAAATCATTCCAGCCCCTCCCCGATTACCATACTTGAAAAATTCCCCTAACCCGTTCCCATACTCATTTTTTTATCCTTCATACCCGACCCATTAGGGTTGAATCTCCGCAAAAACTCTTATCCGTGGGAAAATTGTCATCCCTATCCTTAGGTGAGGTCTTATCTTTTAACCATTGGTTTAGGCTAACCAATTTGATCTGACGGCTAAGAGATAGAGCCTCACCTAAGGGTCATATATAAGGCCCTCACTATAGAATTCTTGATCAAATTAAAAAGGAGTTGGGCTCCATGTTAAATAAGGAATTTGCCAAATATAACCCTATTTTCCTATTTTCTTGGGTACATACACTGCTGTACTAAGTATATAGGCAATATTCATTGTTGGATTGGTGCATACTCCAATCACTCAATGCTTTTGAAGCCCATCCAACAATGAATGCTACCTATGTACTTAGCACATAAATATACCCAAGAAAATTAGCTTTTTTCCTTTCATTTTCTATGAATCAATGCTAACACTGGACTTGGCAAACGGTCCTTTTCATGATTTTGAAATCCACTTTTTTTTTTTGCTTTTTTTTTTTTTTTGCTTTAGCATTTAAATAAGGAAAATACTTCCCTCCTTACCAGGTGAGTAGTAGCTCTTACATTTTTACCAATAGCAGTGTAACATGTATGCATAATTTTTTCTTTTTGTATTTTTAATGAATTATTTTTGCATATATGTCAATCTGTAATTCGCAGAAAGGAGAAGTATCTCCTTATTGATAAAAAGGCAAGTAATATTCTTTAAATAAATTTAGTGACTAATTGAAGTTTAAGAGAAAGGCTATACACGTTTCTTCAGCTGAGAATTGAGGGAAGGGAACATTTAAAAGCAAAATCAGGCCAATCAATATTATTGTCGAGGAATATGTTACATGTACAAAAAAAAAAGGTTCAATTTTTAAATGTGTAAAAGTTGCATGTGCGTTATATAATGGTCATTGTGCATAATAATATAAGCTTTGAAAATTGAAATAAAGGGAATATTGCAATAATAATTATGAGTACTTTGAATATGCACGGCTTTGTGTTGGAAGGGAGTGAATGAAATTTGAAAATGGTAGGTAGAGAGAGGCTGAGTTGGCCACCCTTTTGCTAGACAAACAAACATGGGGTGGCTCTGACGGCGGTGGCAAGCTCCATTATTTTGGTGTAAACTACAAGAAAAGAAGCAATTGGGAATCAATGGTTGTTCAAACTATGAAACATTGTGTTGGTATACTCAGCACATCAAGACATAACCACACATGATTATGCTTACTTGTTTGCCTTGGAAATTATTCTCTCAGCGAATATAGCAACATTTCATTATTCTAATTGCATGCTTTTAAGTCTGAAATAGATTATTCTGAAGTATCAAAGAAATGTTGATAAGTACTCTTCATGAAATTTAATATAATTGAGCTCTCGACCCACCCTAAAGTAAAAACTTAGTTCAGTGTAACAATCATACTCGTTAGAGATTCGAACTTGGACATCTTCCAACTTTTAACATTACATTAGTTATTGATTTTTTGCACAAAATTAGTATGTATATTGCGTTATAATAATTATGAGCAACACTTTCTTAGTGAAATATCATATCTCAGCAATGTTGCTCACGAGTCTCCAATAGTAGTAGCAAACTAAACTCTTCAAATTAAAGTTTGTTGACCTATATAACAATTTGAAAAGTTTTATTTGCTACTTTAATAATTTATGCCCCAACAAACTCTTCAATTCAATTAACGAAATGTTATGTAAAAGAACGAAAAATACGAAAAATGTCTATGTATTTATTATCCGAAAATAACAATGCATGTTTTTAACATTTCCAAGATATGTTTTGTTTTTTCAAAATAAAATTAAATGTTTTGAATAGCAAAGGTCAAAGACCCGAGACACCATCATAAACCCTAGCCTCTTCTCTCCCAAAAAACCCTCTACAACTGTTTTCACTTTAAGGGGGAGGAAGCCATTGTTCTTCCTCCATTCTCCCCTTCTCCCTACCTCATTTCTTCTCATTTTTCCTATTTTGAGAGACAAAAGGTTTTCCTTATTTGTGTTTGTTTTGTAATGATTTTCCTCTACTCATCATAGGTAGATGAGTCTCAGTGTCGGATCTCTACCACCATCTTTTTTCAGGTTTCTTCATGTTTGGAATAAGTCGCAAAGACTCTTTAGGTTTTCTGTGTAATTTTCACTTCTTATTTTGTGAGAGTTTTTCACCTCTCATTCGTGAGAGCTTTCCACCTCTCCTTCGTGAGAGTTTTATTTGTATTGTTATGGCTTGGTTTTTTCAAGCTTTATCTCTTTTTGGTTGTTCTGAGTTTGCACTCTTAGTTGTGATGCTTATGTAAGAGATTCCTCGATCCTGTGTGACCATTAGTGGAGAAACCTTAAATTGTCTTAATTTTGATGTTAGATCGCTCCGTTATTGTAATGGCCTTTTATGCTAGTTTATATTGGCTCTTTGTGGCTAGTGGTTTTTGTGTGTGGCTGAATTATGAATGCAATCATAGAATTTATAAATAATTAAAAAAAGAAAAAGAAAAAGAAAAAAGAAGAGCCAAGGTCAACTTACCAGTTCTGAAAAGAGAGAAAGATGTTGTAGCTTTGATGATTGAGTTTAATAAGGCTGTTGGAGAGGATTTTGATAATATGTGGCTCACCTATTTTAGCATTCCAAAATTGTTGAAGAGGCTCTTCGAGCTGCTCTTAGCTTATAACAAACACTTTAATAAAATATCACACATTATGAGTTATGACAAAGGTAAGTACTCCCTACCCTTCATGAGTTTGAGTAATAACTTCTTATTGTTATCCACATTTCTGGATAGACTATACATCATATTATTATATTTGTATTTATAATTTAGTCGCTATATTTTTTCTTGACGAAATTGATGGTATATAAACCAACCAAGTTGGCCAAGCATTTGTGTTTTCTTTTGTTGAAAATTTCTAGAATTGAATTCATAATTCAGCTAAAAAAGTCATTAATCACAAATGACCAATACAAACTGGCTATAAAATGACCCTTACAATTACGGAAAAATCTAACATCAACATTAAGATAATCATGCTCCCGGTGGCCGAGGCAGATTCTCTGGCTCTAGACCTTTTGGTCATGGTTTTCAAGGCAGGTTTCAAGGTCCTCCTAAGTCTGGTGGTGGTGTTGTTCCTGAGTGTCAGATCTGTAGCAAGCGCGGTCACACCGCTGTCAATTGTTATTTTCGCAATTCGAATACCTCTTCTCCCGGGTCCTCTTCTACAATTAAATGTCAGATTTGTGGCAAAAAGGGTCATGGGGCTCTAGATTGTTACCATCACTCCAACTATGTTTATCAAGGTTCTCCACCACCTGCCTCCTTCACTGCCTTGGCTGCTCAGGCTTCTTTCTCTCCTGATGCTGTCTGGATTGCAGATAGTGGGGCAAGTCATCACATGGTGCCTCATATGACAACCATGGACTCTGCCTCCCCTTGCACCTCTTTCGATCAAGTCAGAGTGGGAAATGGGGAAGGTTTGTGCATTGATCATATTGGCTCAGCTCATATTCCCACTACAACTTCCTCTCTATCTTTATCTTCTGTTTTTCATATACCCCAGCTTACGGCCAATCTTTTGTCTGTGTATCACTTGTGCCGGGATAATAATTGCCGTATGATTTTTGATCAATTTGGGTTTTCTATACAGGACAAAGTCACCAACAGGGTTCTGTTCCACGGCAAGAGTGACCATGGCCTGTATCCCATCCCATGCTCTATCCCTTCTTCAACTCATGTAGACAATAAGCAGCCAAAGATGGCTTTTCTTGGACAACAAATTCATTCCTCGTTGTGGCATAGGCATTTGGGTCATCCTACTAATGAGGTTGTTCAACTCATGCTTAGGGAAGCACAACTCCCAGTAGTTTCAGATTCCATATCTCAGATGTGTTCTTACTGCTTGAATGGTAAAATGCATCATTTACCTTTCTCTGCAAGGCATGATAAGGCATTTTCTCCTTTCTAACGGATTCATAGTGATGTATGGGGGCCTGCACATTGTAAATCAGTTGATGGTTATCGATATGTCGTCAGCTTCATTGATGAATATACTGGTTTTTTGTGGCTATATCCTCTTTGTGTCAAATCTGAGGTGTTCTCTCTGTTTCGCAAATTTTTTGCCTTTATTATCAATCATTTTCAGGCCTCAGTAAAGTACTTTCAAAGTGATGGAGGGGGAGAATATATGAGTCATCAGTTTTAGGATTTTTTATCTACTCATGGCATTGTTCATCAAATCTCATGCCCTTATACACTTCAGCAAAATGGACTTGCTGAAAGAAAAAATCTGCATTTTGTAGAGACTGCCATTACTTTCTTGACTGAAGCTTCTATGCTTGACAAATTTTGGTTTCATGCAATGGCACATTCAGCTTATCTCATTAATCGGATGCCTAGTAAGGTTCTTGCCAATAAATCTCCTTATTTTTGGCTTATGCAAAAATTGCCTGATATCGGATATTTGCGTTTGTTTGGGACTGCTGTTTATCCGTGCTTAAGAGGGACCAATTCTCATAAATTGCAACCTCGTACTGCTGCTTGTGTGTTCATGGGATATCTTATGGGCTATAAGGGTGTTTTGTGCTATAATTGTTCTACTCAAAGATTTGTCATCTCTCGCCATGTCATCCATGATGAGTCAGTTTATCCCTTCAAGCATCCCAGCACTTTCCACTCCAATATTTTGTCCTATGTGTCTCCATCTCTTTCCATTAATCTACCTTCCACTCTTGTCCTTTCATCTGAGACCTTTGTTTCCCATGCCAATCATCCCTCCTCCTCTCCCAATCGTCGCGAGTTTTCTCCTGCTGCACCATCGCCTCTCGTTCCTCCAGATGCTTCTTCTTCTTCGATTCAGCCTCTGGCGGATTCTTTTCCAGTTTCGTCAGGGGAGCATATGCCTCCTATTGATCATGTCATTTCTAGTTCTTCTTCTAGTCTCTCTTCTTCTCAGAACATACATCCAATGACTACCAGGTCCAAATCTGGTCTGTGTCAACAGAAATCTTTCGAGGATTATCAGTGCTTTACTTCTATGCATGATTCTACTACTCTTGATGAGCCTTCTACTTTTCGTGTGGCTTCTTTCTCTCCTGCCTGGATTAAGGCTATGGAGGAAGAGATTTCTGCCTTAACCATGCAGGGTACATGGTGTTTGGTACCTCGCCCTGCAAATACAAATATTGTTGGCTCTAAGTGGATTTACAAGATCAAAAGAAATTCGGATGGGACAGTTTCTCGCTATAAAGCTCGGCTGGTGGCACAGGGGTTTAGTCAAGAGGCCGGCTTTGACTACGATGAAACTTTCAGTCCAGTGGTACGTCATACCACAGTTCGTCTTATTCTTAGTTTGGCTTCTATTAATGGCTGGTCTTTGCATCAGCTCGATGTCAAGAACGCCTTTCTCCATGGCGATCTTGACGAAGAGGTTTACATGAAACAACCGCAGGGGTTTGAAGACTCTTCTCATCCTGAATATGTGTGTAAATTACAGAAGTCTTTATACGGTTTGAAACAAGCTCCAAGGGCCTGGAATGCCAAGTTCACAGGCTACTTACCTTCCCTTGGTTTCAAAATGTCACATAGTGATCCAAGTCTGTTTGTGAAGATTTCAGATTCAGCTATTGTTGTATTATTGCTCTATGTCGATGATATTATTCTCACAGGTTCAAACTCTCACGTTATTCAAGAGGTTATTACAGATCTTGGTTCAGTTTTTGATCTCAAGGACTTGGGTCCCCTTGCCTTCTTTCTTGGCTTACAGATTTCATATAAGTCGAATGGTGATCTGTTTATCAGTCAACAGAAGTATGCCAAAGACCTTTTAGTCAAGGCTGGGATGGAATCATGTCGGTCCTGCCCAACTCCCTCTAAACCTCACACACAGGTTCTTCCTACAGATGGTGAACCTTTAAAGGAACCATCAATATACCGCAGTATAGTGGGTGCTCTTCAATACCTAACTTTTACAAGACCAGACCTTGCCTATTCTGTTAATACTGTCTGCCAATTTATGAACAATCCCACAGAGGTTCACTTTCAGTTGGTTAAAAGGATTTTGCGCTACATTCAAGGGACTTTGCACTATGGTCTTACTTACTCTTCTTCTGTTCCAGTTTCTTTGTCTGCATATAGTGATGCAGATTGGGCTGGGGACATTACCACTCGACGATCAACCACAGGTTTTGTTGTCTTCTTGGGTTCCAATCCAATTTCATGGCAGTCTAAGAAGCAGGGGTCTGTCTCCCGTAGCTCCACTGAAGCTGAATACCGTGCTCTTGCAAATGCCTCAGCAGAAGTAGCTTGGATTCGTCAGATACTTGCAGATCTTCATGTCTTTCTCTCAGAATCTCCACTGTTGTTTTGTGATAACATGTCTGCGTTAGCTCTCAGTTCTAATCCTGTGTTCCATTCTCGTATCAAACATTTGGATGTCGACTTCCATTTTGTTCTAGAACGTGTACAACGCAAGGACTTCTTAGTTCAATACATTCCTACTGATGATCAGGTTGCAGATATTCTTACTAAGGGGCTTCATAGTCCAGTATTTGTTAAGCATTGTACCAATCTCAGTTTAGGCACCCTAACTGAGATTGAGGGGGGGTGTTTACCCAATGGTTAGAGTTGGTTAGAGCTGTTAGAATTGTTAGGAGGTTGGTTTGCTTAGCTGTCAGCTGTTAGTACGGTTACTTACTCATTAAGCAAAGAGACTAAGTAAATGTATATATATATATATATATATACTGTACTGTACAACGATTAAGTAAGAAATATCATTCAGTTTTTTCATATGCTCTTAGAAACTTCCAGTAAACTCTTTTCTTCCTCTGTCTCTGCTACCATGGTTAGCATTGTGCACCTCCACTAATGATCACGTGAGACCGAAGAAACTTTCTGACATAAACATTCCAATTAAGGTTGTAAATTCATAACAATAAAAAATAGATAAAACTTGAAAGAATCAATACATAGCGAAGCAATTGTTTAGGTAGCTTATGGTTGCTTGAGCTCCATTGATCCAATTTAAACAAATTTGAGTCTTGTTATAGATCAAGTTACCTAAAAAATAGAGCTGAATGTTACAACACAACAGTAATATGTCTCATTCTTTGTAATAAAATATAATTATTAATTGTATGATATACAAACAGTAACCTTGAAAAAGAACATATCAACCACCAATAATTTATTGAAAGAAAAACAAACCATGATCCCACAGATAACAAGATCAGCAGCTAAATATTTATGCCATTGCCATTGGTGTAACATACAGTCTATGGTTGCATAAAAGCAAATATTTATTGTTCAATTTCTGCTTCTTGGGCCTACATCGTATGCAAAGTGTAAAGGGTTAGGGGTAGTTATGTCATTCAATATTCGGAACGACTCAATGAGTAAGAGACCCTGACTTTCTCCGCCAGACTCATCTGTGACCTCAAACCCTATATATAGCGTACATCTCCCTACAAATACTCAGAAGATATAGACCTAGATACTAGTGCAACACAGTAGAGAGAGAGAGAGAGTGAGAGAGAAGCAAAACTATGGTCAGAGAAACCCCACCACCTATTTCTTCTCTAAACAGTAGTGGAGAGGGTGAGCTGTACATATCAGTGGCATAAGCATCTCTCTCCGAGTCTCTCTGTCTCTGATGATATAGCTGGAGATGGAGGGGGAGAGGAGAGAGAGAGAGAGACAGCCTTAGCCTTGTATTGTAGTTTGTCCATGTTGAATGAGTAAATACTAAATAGTAAATACACATTCATTATGGTCATAAGTATCAAAAGCTATCCTGAAAAAGAAAAGAAATGAAAAGAAAAGCCCATTTCTTTTTTTATTTTTGAAACTTTATTGCTTTCTTTTGGTATATAGTAACAACAAACACCAGTGCTTTGCCAGATTTGTGTAGAGAGATCAGAGAAAGAGAGATCCTTCAATATATCGCTTTCCCTTCTCTGATTCTCACGAAAGACAGCGACACTTCCTCTCCCTTCTCCCCCCTTTTTTTTCTCTCCTACTCCTTTAACACAAACCCTTCTTGATTTTTGCATCACTCTTTCATTTCTCTTAATTTTTATAAATCTTATTTAATTCTTTCTGGGTTTTGTCTATATTTTTGGTTTCTTTCCTTTAATACACAATCACAGACTTCACAGTGCGGCTGCTGATCGTGGTTGAAGCACGGATTTACTTTTCCCTGAAGTTGTAAGGACGTTTCGATGGAGGTTCTATTATTAGTAAGTCTCAAAGTCTTTTAGACCGTCTCTCACTCCATGCCCACATAATATATGTGTTAATTTGCTTCGTTTTTTCACAAGTTGGTCCTTTGTCACATGTGCCATTGTCTCCTTGTTCCCTCTGCAATCTCTAAAAAAGGTCCCTAATTTGAGGCTTTGACAGCCAAACACTCGATGATGGCTGCTTAAAACCTACCATCTTTTACTAATTTTGAATTGTGATAGAAGCAGCTTCGACATTTTTATGCAAGCTATTAGACCATCTTTATTTATAGTATTTTTTTTGGGGCCAGGAAGAGTAATTCATAGGGGATGAATATATGATGATGTGATGTTCTTGGGTGGTTCTGAGTCTCTGGTTTGTAATGGGTTTTCTTTTACTTAGGGTTAGGGTTCATGCAAGAAATTATAATTTACTTTGAGATCATGGTTTTCCAACGCTATATAATTTATGTTCCTTTGGCCATAAAAGAAAAATAACTAGTGTTACTTTAATTACCGATGGAGAAATGAATAGAAAGGAAAGGAGTTTCTCACTTTTATAAATTATCTGTGGTTTGGTTCTTATGTGTAAGTGGAAACAAAAGAGAAGGAGAGAATTCCAGTCTTGGAGTCTTGGACTTACAAGTCATGGACAATCGGAATTGATGCAAATTTCTGGTAATTTGTAAAATTTCTACACCTTTATGAGAGTACATATCAGAATGTCCCATTAGTACATATGTTATTACCGGCGGTAAGATCAGATGGATTAAGGGAGCTATATATCAGAATACATATCAGGACTCTATAGAGTAAAGTTATTAATTCATGATTATGTCAATAATAAATAGGCTACATTTTCTATTGGCATCCATTTTCAGAATTTCCCTTGAATATGCTATAATCTATTTAGAATTTTAGATTGATTTGAGTATTTCTGCTTTTAAGAATAATGCTATAAAATTTCAGTAATAACTGTCAATGTAATATGTTTGAACATGAAATTTGAATGCTATTCATCTACATGCATAAATTCAAACCAAGCAAACACTAATCAATACCATATGATCACAGTATTTTATTTGTCCTTTGTTTTTTTATCATTTTGTTTAGACATCAAATTGAGTAAAGGAAACCTTAATAATATTTTGGTCTTTGTTGTTTACCCCTTCTGAATTAGCATATGCGATGTTGAGTTCCAATTTTTCATTGAATTATGGTTTGATGCCAATGGAGCATCGATATCATTAGAATAACGTTTATTATGTATTCTTAGAGATGATTTAAGTGAGCTTTCTTCAGTCCACTCATGGAAGGGCAAAGGGTTTGGATTAGCTGCCGACTCATTCATTCAAACACAGTAGAAAAGGGTGTTGATGTTTCTACTGCGAATGTGTGAATGATGCGGGAGATAAATTTCATCCTTTTCTTCTCTGTGCTTGGACTGAAGGGAGCTCCCTTTTATTGTCTTCTTTGTTATATTTGCCTTTAAATACCTTGCCATTTCTATTAATATGTTTTCTTGAGTAATATATAATTTCCCCAAGTAATCTTATGTTTCTTACACATTCCTGAGTGAAGTAGATTATGCTGCCTTTCCATTTATTGCTGACTGAAGGGTCGAAGTTGAACCATTTGTTGTTTTGAATCTACCTTAAAACATCTGTTTGGGCTGCTTTTTTATATATTAATTTCTTTGCAGGGCATTATACTGGATTTTAGTTGAAGTTTGGCAACGAAGTGTACAATTTTTATTCTGTATATATATCTATTTTGGCCGGTACCAGGAAATAAATTGGAAAGGAAAAGAGGATGATGAGGTCATGAAATTAGCTGGGAACAATTATTTCCCTCACATGAAATTGCTATTCCCGGCCAATCATGGTAGCCAATCATGATATATCACGCGTGATAACTTTTTTCGCGTGGTAGACTGATTGGCCGAGAATAGCAAAATAGCGCTATACCCGTTTCATAGAAGTTTTCTGGTGTTTATTTTTTATTTTTTATAGAGATTGTTAATTTTAGTAAAAACTAGAGAATCAAAAGAGAACGTACAAAGCCGGTGAGTGAGGTCACACTGGAAAAACAATAAAGTAAAAGTGCTTTTATGTTCATGGTTAGGGAAAATTGAGTGAGAAACATGGAGGCTGTGGTTGGTTGTCTTTATTGGTTTGGCCATGTTTGGGAAGTGGATATAATTAGAAGCAGATTTTGTGGCATGCATTGATAATTAAGTAGCCCGTGCGTTTTGGCCTCATGTCTACGTCTGTGTACTCAAGTGGGGCTAAAAACGCAGTCTCAGATCAGTCTGAGTCTCTCAGAACCAGAGGTTGGAACTTGGAGCTACCTACCTATCTATAGATAGACTATACATGCCATGTCTATTTCAACCCACCCTTCATGCTTCCTTGGCATTCGTGAACCCTATACATGCATCATATGTATCACACACCGTATAATTACTTAAACAACCCAACAGTCTCTCCTTTTTACTTTTGTGGCATAATATCTCAGTAAAAATCTGATTCTCTTTCACATATGAGTTAGGCCAATTGGTCAGAGCATTAGGACAGTGAGATTAGTTGGTTAGGGTATAAGGGTAGTGAGATTATCCTTTTGCTCCAATGTTTGAATCCTCCTCTTCTTCATTGTCTATATTATCGCTTGTATTTGAAAAAAAAAAAAAATGATTCTTTAAAAGATTATGAGAAGTTATTTTCTTCTTTTTTATGGAGCTCAAAACCCCCCACTTGGTTTTTTTTGTAGGTATCTTACGTGTGTGTGAAGATCTGAAGTGAAATAAAATAAGCAGTTCATTGGGTGTCGATAATGGAAGTACACAAAAAAAGATATTGGAAGTACACTTGAAGTAGATTTTTAATTGTATTTATCGAGTAATGAGCTTGTGTTATGGTGTTTGATTAGTTTATTAAGGTGAAGTTAATTAATATTCTTCTTCCATATGGGGGGGTGTTGCCATGTTGTCTGATCCTCTCTATTTTATTTTGCGTTGATGTCATTCTAAGAAATCTGTGTAATTGCTAATGCTGTAATGCGTGAAAACCCTACTAGACGACAACTGGTCTTATTTTGCTTTTGTTATTAGGGCTTCTTTGGAAGTCCAACTGCCCACATCTACCTAGTTCATTTCCAAGATAGGCATGGAGGGAATATGCCACATTACATTACCAACGAAAAAAAAGAGAGGTCCAGTTCAATAGAATGATGCTGCCTCAAATCTGCGAGAGAAGAACCCTTGTATTTGTTATGTTTATGGAATTAATTAGTCCAGGGTTTTATCTGGGTAAGCTCGTATATTTTATGAGAACCGAAACGATGCATGATTTTATGTTAGATGACTACTACTGGACCCCAAAGCTTAAACTAGTTTCGACTCCGAAAGATTAAAGTGTAAAGAAATGAAGCACCAATGAATGTCAAGGACAAACAATTCCAACCCTTAGCGCACCACACTGCAAGTGTACGAATGTTTATTTACTTTTTTGTTTTATATTTCTTATAATATCTCCCAAGAGCTTGTAGATGAGAGAGAGAGAGAGAGTTAAGATGCAGGTGGTCCTGCCCTCTAAAGTTAAACCCCTGGTGAGTGAAAATGATAGATATATGGAACACTGGTCCCTCTTCTACAATGAAATTCCCCCACTGAAGAGGTGGCTGTGAGTTCGGCATATCAAATCATGTTGACGTGTTATCTAAATCTGTGGAGAAAAGTACCACCAGTTGAATAAGTTAACCTAAATTTGAATGCACTTGAAGAATCTCAGATACCCTGGGCTTGTGTTGTTTAATCATTAATGTGTGCACTTGGTTTTTGTCATTGGACGGTTAAGTATCTGCTTAGAACAGGACACGACCCTTAATATAAAATTATTATGTATAAGATTGAGGGAAGGAGCCAGTCATCTTCAGGCGAGAAGTGGCTTTCACTAGGAATAAGTGCTTTTTGTCTGCTTTTCACTTACCCTCTTTTAACAACTGATGAGTCTTTTGATGCTGCTGCTGCTGCTGCATTATGAAATATCATCACCAAATGCTCCAACCAAAAAAGAATAAAAGTAAAACCCTACAACCCTTTTCTGAAATTTTTTTTTTCTCTCTTTTTCTTTATTTTCCTTGGTTTTTAAATGAAGTCCAAAAGGGAGCATACATAGATGAACAGAAATGAAGACATAGTACATTAACATTACAACATAATTAAAATTGTCTCTCAACTGGGACAAGGGCAGATAATAACATAGAAGCACAGACATGTAAAAAAAGAGAACACACAGAACCAGTCCACTTCTCTAAGTTCAACTCACAGCTGCAGAGCCAAGTTAGGCTGCTGAGAGTCCTCCAGCAAAGATATAAAAGATGGAGAAGTAGGCTCCTCTTGGTACCATTGATGAGTTGTAGCTCTTTCATGGGTGCCAATTTCATTGTACAATGGGGGCTTCATTATTCCCTGAGCTGATAACACAAGCTCTTGTTCTTTCCTCATAAACATACCATTTGCCAATGGCCTGTGATCCTCACCGAGCTTCACTCTCATACTTGGAAAACTACCGATTTCTTGCATACTTCGCGCTGTACCGGGATGGTTCCATTGAGCCAGCTGACCTGCCTGTGCAGAGTTAGCTACATAGTTATTCAGTGAAGATAGCTGACCTGCCTGTGCTGAGCTTGCTGCATAGTTATTTAGTTGAGAAAGATGACCTGCCTGTGCCGAGCTAGCTGCATAATTGTTATTCAGTTTTGAGCCAAAATCATTAAAGGAAGTTTGTCCCTGACCCAAACTCGGCAACTTTGGAGCTGGTGAAGGCATGTAAGATGATGGCCTCAAATAGGTGTTGCTTCTAGACATGATCTCTAGCAGCCTTGACTGATTAGAGTGATATGCAGTTCTAGACAATTGAGCTTGCTGAAGCAGCTGGTTTCCTACATTGTTAGGTTTGGCTAACATATCCAGAGTCCTAAACTTTATGCTGTTGTTTGAGGTCCCAGGACTACTCAAATCTCTAACGACACGAATATACGATTCTAACCGAACCTTGCTGTTTTGATTTTGAGGAGCTCTGCCTTCCATGTTACTTCCCTGAAGTCCTATGCCAGTGGTAAGACCAGGGATGTTCATGTTTTTGTTAATATCAATGGCCATCTGTTCATGCAAAGCTTTGTTATAAGTGTCTTTTCCCTCGGCTACCTGAAGAATCATTTTCCCTTTTGGGTCATTGAGATTGCTCTCCATGCCTAATCTGGATGTGCCAGGAACAATCATATTTCCCTTGTAAGCACCCTCATTGATACATATGCCAGCTCTGGCCGGGGCATATCTTCGTGCAGAAGCATCACCATGAAAATATGAAACATTAGCATCCCTTGGGAAGTTATATAGGGAATTATGTTGCATTTGAGTCGTTTGGCCTGTATTAACAACAGCAGGATGACCAGGTACCCCTGGGGCAGATAGGGTGGAAGTCGGATCATTTGGGGTCTGGACCGGAGGGGTTGTCTGAGACTGGCAATTTGGAGCTTCAATAAGACTTTCTAACTTTCTCTGGGCAATCATTTGAGCTGTTGGCCCCAAATATTTAATAAACCGCATGAGACTTTCTCTATATCCAAAACCAGCATCAATCTACAATGTCAAGAAGCAATCTAGTTATATATCTCATCATACACAAGTTTGGCAAAAATTATTGTTTGAACCTATCATACATAACCTCCTCCTCACAAACTTCAGAAGTAAATAATCTCAAAGTTCACGCATACTATACTCAGATTGGTGGGCTAATTTTGATTATCAAACACTTTTATAAAGTTCCATAACCATTTAATAAATGCTATCCCTGATTTGATGTATATAAGATTGGCAGCAAAAGCACCTTCCATAACAGTTAACACCACCAGAGAAAGAGGTAGGATACAGAACAAGCTGCCACACTCTTCCGGTTATGGAACAAAGTGCAGGCCAAGTAAAAGTCTGTTTCTCTTTGCATATGAAACATATCAGTGAATAAGTTATGCAAAATCTTTGTTGGCAAGCAACTAACATGCTGTGCTTCCTTATGCAGGTGAGGTTATATCATGGTATTTAACATCTGTTAGACCAAGTTCTCGTGTAAGCAGGATGTATGGTAACTTACATGAAAAAGTGATTTGGGGGCATTGTAGACAGTTGAGAATAAAGATTCATCGTCATTGGAAGGCCTCCAATAAGTTTGACGCCGCTGAGTTTCGACTAAATTTGAATTCCTACCATCTCTCAATCCTGTGCAAAGCAAGGGAAAATGAAACCAAATTAGCTTCCTTTTCAATCCATGCATGGCTGAAGATGGAAACTCTTCCAAATATCTTCCAAGTATGCTGTTCTAGTTATCATCCAATCATGAGTTGATAAACTATAGCAGTAAGTTCAATGATAACATCTATGGCAAGAAGAGGTAAGCCTTCAGAAGAACAATGTTGCAACTTAGCATGTTTTTCCCCCCTTACCAGGGTTCGAATCTGTTTTTCTTCTTTTGACACTGCCTGGCGTAGCATGCTTTCTGCATAAACCTCTGGCTTCACTTTGGGGCTTCCTATCAGGGCATCTTCTTTTCAGCGAGTTTTCTAACAGAAAACGTTCAGGATCTGTTTTCAGACCCCTGAAAAGCTCCTCAGCTAGTTCTTGTAAGCGCTGAGCCTGGAAAGCATTATGTTAGCATTCACAAAGAAAACTAAGATAGATAACAATTGATATGCATGTACTCTTGTACCATCATGTCAAATAAATGAGCCCACCTGGAAGTGATATACGGTGGCTGATGAGTTGAAGTGCATTGCATTTTTGGATACCAGAATCGCATCATGCTGTAAATTCAAAGGAATGAAAAATCAGTTAATACTTCATAAAATGTTCTACAACATAATATCAAAATTTCAATAAATTTTCTGTTCTTCCTCACTTCGCTCCTTAACATATAGAGGCCTGCACATAGTTTCACCACTTACAAATAAAACTTGGTGCAATTTAAACACAAAAGAGATGATAATTTTTTTCCTTCTCCTGAATGCAATAACAAGAAGACGAAAGAATAAGAGAACAAGGAGGAAAAGTGTTTATATGGGAGTGAACCTCAAATTCTTCCAAGTTGTTGTACATTCCTTCATGTAGTTTTGCCCTCATGGTGCCAAAATCCATTGGCTCTTTGATAATTGAGTCATAGGACCTCACCTTAGAAAGCAAGAAACAGATCATTGTTTTTTAATCAGAAAGGAAGCAGAACATCTGTAACAAAAAAACGTTTAGAAACCAAAGTATAGAACTAACCTGTTGAGGGTCAACAGGCTGTGCAAATATTCCAAATACGTCTCTCCTATGTAAAGCAGAATGATTAGGATAAAAAACCATATATCGCGTAAATAATCCACGTTCTTAAATAATTTTCTAGCTAGTAATTCAAACAATTAAATTAATTAACTTTTTTTTTTTTTTTTGGGTCTGAAATTAAATTGATTAACTTCTGATTAAAGGAAAAATGAAAAGAAAAACGCACTCAAACCTTTGCAGCATATCAAGGATGAACTCAAATATGCGTTTTTGTGGCACTTGCTCATCAGATGACAGATTTTCTGCTTCATCTAATTAATATGAACAATAACTAAGTTACCACATTCAGAAATCTAAATGATTAGGGTGTTAAAATCACTTGACTTCAGTTAACATCTATGTTATATAACAAGAACAGGCTCACCGTTCATGATCGAACTGTCTTCTTGTTCTTGGTCTTCACCATCCTGCATGCAATTCAAGATGAGAAAAAAAGCATCAAACACTGAAGCTGCAAGTTATGGTAAGAACCCTGAAGCTCAAATCAGCATCCCAAGATAAACTAGAGGTCCAATTTATATATGCGTGTGTGCACACACACATATATACATGTAAGAGCAAGGTAGGGACAGAGGGACCTGTTGAGATGATAGGCCAACATCTTTAAGTCTTTTGCGCTTGCGGCCTCTCTTGGCAGCAGAAGCTGCTGCTCTTGCTGTAACATGAGCCTGATTCTGACCATTCTCGCCAACAACGTTGTCACCAGATTTGGAGAATTCATTGTTCCTCTTCACCTTATTCAATGCTGATATTCGGGCACTCTTCCTTCTCCCTCCAACTACTTCACTTCCCTCCCACATTTTATATACCCCTGTAATATCAACCCATGTTTATAATTTTCTGCTACTATTACCATATCAGCTTTTGTAACAAGTTTTACTTTCCATGTTACTGCCATTAAAAATTACTCCATAGAAAAGAAAGAAAGAAAGAACATGAGAAAAATAGCTTACCTGAAGTGAAGTTAGAACTAAAACCACTCTGCTTATAAACGTCTAAATGAGTAGAAATAAAATAAGGACATCATACAGGACTTACTATTGACCATTGTTTTGACCCTTTGTGGGGGGGGATGGGGTGGAAAACAAAAGACTCAATTTTGGTAATTCTGCAAGTACATTGTAACGGCTGCACCCACATCAGCACCAGCAAATTTACAGCTCATCTCTGATGCCTCTTACTTACTTTGCTAGATTTACCACAAAAAGAAGGCAAGAAAGAAGATTTACAAGGTGACCATATTTCTATCTTTTCCATCAACCAAAAATGGACCAAACAACATTTCCATTTTATATTAGCACTACATGCAGAAGGGTAATGAGTATGATAAGCCTACATAGACCATATGGTAGGGATCTGTCAAATTCTGTCAAGCCACAAGAAACTTTGAATTGATCTAACGCCTTGTGTTTGCGCGAGCGTGCCACTATTAGGATTGCAAAATCTCCGTTAGTTCCCCCTTTTTCCATTCGACAGCAGAAGTAATTTTTGTATTTTGAACTCTATTTTTCCATGAAAAACAAAAATCACTGTAATTAAAATAAAAGATTGACATGGACAGGAAAGCTTGCCAAAGGGACCTTAGAAACTCAAAAGAAAATTGTTCAAAAACATAGTAAAATTGCAGCTATGGACACAGATCCTATATAGAAGGTAGATTTGAGCAAAGAATAGATGTCTAGTAAGCAGATAAAGCAGCACTTCTGGTAGAAGCAAATGAGAGAGTATGGTAAATTACCAAATGAACACTTCCTCTTGTCAAAAAGGGAAAATTGAAAGCAGGTCACCACCCTACAACTCTGTCAAAACTGGCAAAATCCTCATCACGTCTCCATTTCAAGGATCTTCATCAAGTACTAACATACATTCAAGGCACACTCTGAGAATCAAGTGATCAAGAGTCTTTCTACAGATAAATTTATAAGCTAGGTACTCTTGTCGGTGACCGGGTTAGGTGCTCGGGTTAGCGTTACATGCAACGAGCATTGTGACAACTGTACGGTGATCAAATTCTCCATTTATAAGTGCCAGTAACTTCCTAACTTGTTCAACATGCATTTGTTACGCCAGATTTGGCACGATGCTAATGCATGGCAATGTTGTTTTCGATACGATAAAAGTACACGTAAGCTAAATTACATTCTACTCCATAACCACAATAAAGAACAATAAATACACACAATGCTCGGCACAATTTGCGCAGAAAGGTAGAAGATACATGTATAAACATAAATTACCAAAACTTACACTCTGATTTACAAATTGTGCATGAATAAATGGAACTGAAAGCACAAAACCAATTGCATTGGATACAAAGAGTGCATAAGTGATACAATTGAGAAGATGTCCTGCTTGACTAAAACATAGAACAAAAAAGTTTCTTCAATCCTTCCTAAATTGATGCATAAAAGGGAAGAATTGCATTCAATCCTAAGCAGCAGCAGATAGTTAAGAAACTGCTTCCGCTATCAGTAGGCTAGTTTACACAATTGCTTCCGCTGTTTGTAGGCTGCCCCAGTAACACAGAGCATGCTTCTCAAAGCTAAGGTGGCTTCTGTACAATTTATCAGAAGGTACAGCCAGTACCAAACTGGCCTACAAGCATCACATTCTTGTTTGAGTAATCAACCAGTACCTACCTCATCACAGAAGCACGTCCTTGGAACTTAAAGACACATGAAAGGGAACTGAGAATAGTCAAGTGAGGATCATACAAGGATCTTATGGCAAAAAACACATGCCATTTATCAATCTTTCAAGCGCACCTGAGAACATTGCTTACTCCAAAGTGCATTGATATACCTATAATTCAATATCCAAGGTGGCTAATAGAATACTGGAAGGCAGACAGAAAAGCAACTTCTTAAGCCACTCTTTCTTATTTCTGGAGGGAGAGAGTGATGGAGGAATGGGAACAACATTCATGCCCCCAATTTGACGCTGGAATCAAGCACATCAATTGTGTTATTTTGCTGTCCCCAGAGCTGTGCATATCTCCCCGCCTTAGACAAGAGAACATCATGGGGCCCCTGCTCAACCACTTTCCCGTTCTCCAGAACTATTATCTGAGAATTGATTTGGCAAGACACACAGAGTAAGATATTGCAACATAATAAAAGGAATAGGAAAAGATAAAGGAATAGTAGGATGAGGGTAGAACATCAAAGGCTTTGATAAGGGTTACTCAATACTACAAGACATTTAATAACTCAGAGTTCAATAGATGGCAGAAATTGCTCTCCCAATGCATTTGGTTTCTACGAATGAAACGGTATGTATATGGTAGAAGAGAGTTTGTTAATTTCACCAAATAGCAACTCATACAATACTCTTTGTGCATAAACTGAGCCAAAGAATGAATTAGAAAGCAAAGATGTTCAGGTCAAAAACAGAGGTGGTAAGTTGACATAGAAAAACATTAAAAAAATGAAGGAGAAGAAACACAGAGGTGGAAGAATGTTACCTCATCGCACTGCATTGCAGTGGTTAGCCTATGGGCAATGAAAATTGAAGTTCGATTAGTTGCCAAGGACTTCAATGCATTTAATATTTCCGCTTCCGTGGTGCTATCTAGTGCACTTGTAGCTTCATCACATAACCTGTGGGTGTCAAATAAAAAATAATAATCATAAAATGCTCAGGATATATTAGATTGCTGTGGTCTACTTTCTCCTAAAAGATTTAATTCATTAGCAAGTCAAGGATAACTTTGAACTTATCCACGGATACAAAATCGCAGACAGCATGAACAAATAGAAGAAAAATGACGGAGGAAAGATTAGAACGGTTACAGAATTGGAGGTGCTTTCAAGAATGCACGAGCCAGTGCCACACGCTGTTTCTCACCACCACTTAACTGCACAGAATTATCATCATACTTTTCAGAATTCAAAAGTCCAACGAAGAAAATTAACAAACAGTTGCAATTCCTTTATTCCCCTTTTTCTTCAGTCAGCATGTTACACGGTTGATCATTACAAATAATTTTAAAACGACAGTACAAAGAACTGACTTTGCAGGAGGTAAATGTGCAACTCCGCAAAAATTTAATACATGCAGTACCCCAACCCAGCCTAGCTCTTAAAGAGGGATGTTTAGCCCACTATTAAAGCAAACAAATTACTTAGTAAATAGCATATTCAGTCTTCTCACCTTGAGTCCTCGTTCCCCCACAACAGTAGAATACCTGTCAGGGAATTTCATGATAGTGTCATGTATTGCTGCACGACGAGCGGCATCATACACCTAAACAGAATAACCATTAGGCCAAGAAAATAGCAAAGTAGAGTCAACAGTGCGCAATACTAGTCTGTCGCATACCTCTTCTTTTGTTGCTGAAAGACGACCATAATGAATGTTATGAAATATTGTGTCATTGAAAAGTACCTGCCAATGAAGCACAAGTTATTTCCTTATCAGGATGTTACTATTTACGACCAACAAGATCCCAAAATGCAACCTCTCAGTTTGCAGTAGCACCAACTAAAACGAGAAACAAAACAAAATTTACTTATTTAAACTTACTGTATCTTGAGGCACAACGCCAATAGACTTCCGTACACTCTCAAGTGTCAGATCCCGAATATCTTGACCATCTATCTTTATCTGTGAATGACAAAAATTATGATCTTCAATAGGAAGAATGTCCATGTGAATTGTGAACTACAAACATAATATAATGGCAAGCTAAGGGTTTTTATTAAATTGTTCCTGGTGGTGGTGCTGGGAATACAGACTGATTTTCGGTTCATAACAATTAAGTATATTAAGAAAAACAAGAAAATTGGAGTTAACAAACTAATTATTATGCCCACATTGTGAAATTGCATCCTAGAGGAGGTTGAATGGGACATAACAACTTTCTCTTCTCAACGTCAACTCGCTTGCCCTCTTTAATCTACCCAATTAGGTCCTTAACCTCTTTTCTTTTGGTTTAAACCTTTTAATTTAACTGTTCCTTGGTATCTCTAATATGCTCATAATTCAAATACAAATTTTTATTAAGTTATGTGGATCATTATTTTTCAGGGAATATTGCAGATTAAAATTTATATTAACTTCAGACATGTTTTAAGCTGATGAGTAGATCGACAGAAAGTCACCTATTATATTTCACCGTCATAAAGTTTGTCTAACTGATTAGAAATTGCAACCAGCACAAAGATTTTCAGCAATGATACAATAAGCAAGGCAAAACCTGTCAAGTGATTACCACTCACAACTAGAACCATCAAGATTAGACTCCAACGCTAAGAAAGCTACATGCTTTATAAATTAAGCCAATATTGTACCAACAGATAATTACAAAAAACAGGATCAGTTGTCTTACACTTCCAGAATGGGTGTCAAAAAACCTGAAGAGCAATCTGAGAATGGTTGACTTGCCTGCAAACAGATGCCAATTCAATATATTCATGATGATCCAAGAATATAGAATAAAGAACAGATATATGCTGCATCATGCAATACTAATAATAATTAATACAAAAATTAAAAACAATTAGATATGCATGGGCATCACTTGCTTATCCTAATAACTTCCAGACTAACATTAAGCAAAAACACCAGAACTGTGGTAGAACCATGTCTCCACAACAGCACCCAAAAAACATTAATATCTGGTATTTCATGTCAAACAATAAATGAATTTAAAGAGGAAACGAATTTTGAATCAAGGGAAGACGCCAAGACACAGAGGAAATCCTGACAAGCCTTACCACTTCCGCTGGTTCCAACAATAGCCACACTCTTCCCAGCAGGTACAACAAATGATATCCCATCAAGAATCTTTCTTTCTGTCAGATAACTGTACAAATAGAAAACAGATGTAGTGCATCAGCAATGGATTACATAAATTACACAGTAACAATAATATCACATTTGATAAATGTTAATTTAAATTTGTCATATATGGATCACAGCTATAGTCCAAAAAAACGTTTTTTAACATCATGCTAGCTACAGACTACTATAAAGTACTAGATGATATATTAATGATAGAACAGCCAGAGAGAAGAAGGCCGCCTCAGAAGGGGAGGCAAGCAAAGCCTTCACCTTGGCCCGCCAAATTTAAGTCTTCTTCTTAGGCGAGGTTTTTTTTCTTAAAGACCCTAAATAGCAAAAGAAACGAGTCTTCTGACTCTCAGCCTCTCCCATGCTATTGACACAAAATAGCATTTGATTTCAGAAAATTAAGAGCTTTTTATATAAAAAAATCAATGGTCTTGAAATGCTCCATTAACACTATAAGGACAGCAAGCGAAGCATCAACCACCTGAAATGTACGTTGTCATATTGAATGCTCCCCCCACTTAACTTCAGATGCTTTGCATCATCTTTGTCACCAATTTCAGCCCTTTCCTACAATAAATAACAACAAATAAAGTAAAAGCAGATAAAGAAAAGGCCAATTCAACAATGTATTACCAAAAACCACTATCAAAATAGCTTGCATGACAAAACTATATCAACCTTAAAAGTTTTATAAATACAAACCAAAATGTAAATAAATTAAGAGTAGAGTGCGTATGTCCTTGTTTCTTCATTAAAGAGGTTCAAAAATAAAAAGATAATAGATTTTGTCCATTACAACAAAAGAGCATAGATTTTATGACAGTGAAAAAGTGAATAGAATTATCGCGTGGTCCAATATTAGTCCCTTGATTCAAGCCATGTAAAAGAGGTCGGTGTAATTTGAAAATAAATATAACAAGACACACACATCACTGAAAACCAGATTGCAAGTTCCTAAATTTACCTCCAGTAACTGAAACAGAGATTTCATGTCGACAAGACTCTGTATAGTCTCACGATAAACACTACCAAGGAAATTGAGTGGAAGCGATAGCTGGAATAGAAGCCCATTCACCATGACCTGTATATTGGGTTCAACCATAATTTGTATGACTATCAGTGAATCACTTTGCAAACAGGATTAAAAAAAAAAAAAACTTCAAAACATGAGAATCCCAAGGCAAATTACCAAATCACCAACTGTCATATTGCCACTCATAATACCATTTGAACACAGCACCATAGCAGTTGATAGAGCCGTGCTAAATATAATATTTTGGCCGAAGTTCAGAAAAGCAAGACTGCGTTGTGTTTTTAAGGCAGCATCTTCGTACCCTAAAAGATAGAATAACCACAAGCAAGAGAAGCACCATTAAGAAACAATGAAAATAACCTTCTGATGTAAAAACCACAATTATCAATGTCAAACTAACAAAAAAATATTTCAAGGAGAAACAAACAAGTCCAATACCATACGAAGAACTACCACACACATGACATTCAATAAAGTAAAATAAAAGTTGGCTTGGCGGAAGGCCACCCGAGGTTACCATGCAAACTCATAAATGCATGAAACAGAAGGGAGAATTAAGGCTGACTGATACCAGACACCAACTTTTGAACACTAACTGATGTAGCAGTGTTTCATTTGTTTTCTATCTGGGTCCACCTTGGAACTTAATTATTCACCGTAAATAAGAAGTTGCCACATCAGTTGTTGTCTCTAGTATCATTGCATATAAATACAAATTTATACAATTGAAAATAATGTTTTCAATCATACTATGATAAATAAAAAGAGTAAAATAATTTTAAAAAATTAGAATGAAAAGTTTCAAAATAGCTTGCGCACAAGTCAAATTCAGTTCTTGTTCGGTGAACCAACTAGTCACTCCTCTA
This sequence comes from Prunus dulcis, assembly GCF_902201215.1. Lineage (NCBI taxonomy): Eukaryota > Viridiplantae > Streptophyta > Magnoliopsida > Rosales > Rosaceae > Prunus > Prunus dulcis. The sequence continues at coordinate 2,896,126 of NC_047655.1, read as the reverse complement.
GCTGAAGTCTAAGACCCTTTTTGTGTGTGCCCAATGATCATTAATTTTCAAAACAATGAAAAAAACTAAAGTAATTATCACCTATTTCTTTGACCACATATGGCAAGAAAAGCCATTCTAAATTATTAAGCAAAGAACACCATAACATTGTTTTTTACTTCAAAATAATTGAAGTTAATTCATAGTCTTGAACAATTTCACTGGAAGACACAGAGTAAAGCCCCACAATGAACATTTTGTATGATATGAAGGTCTGATGATGCAGAATGCATATTATTAGTTTTCCTACTTCTAGTTGGATTAGTTTTCCTCCTAGTAGTTTTCCTGATTCTTAAAGATTCCTTCTTGTTAAAGGATCTCTTATTAGTTAATTTGCTTTCCTATTTCTTAAAGTTTGCTTTTCCTTTTCCTAGACTAAAAAGGGTTTTGCCTCTATAAATAGAGTTGTTTGTAATCTTTTAAGGCAGACTTGATTAATGATAAATTTCCTTACTTTAAACTCTCTGATTCCTTCCCTTCCCCTTCGTCTCTTCGATCTCTAATTCTTCTCCTTGATCCCTTATTTCTTCTCTATTCTATTGCTCAAGCGTTTACTCTAAACTTACGGGCTGTTTACTCTAAACCTACGGGCTGTTCTACATCAATTGGTAATCAGAGCCTTCCCTCGCTTTCGTTTCCGTTTGCTCTCTCCCATGGCGCCCCAAACCGTGGCCAGCCTTTCAGAACAATTTCATGCGTTCCAAGACAAAGTTTCTGACGATATCGCTGGCATGGAAACCCAACTCTCCAACCTCAGCATTGACCTCAAAGACGAGTTGGTACAGGCTCCCACACATCGTGCGAAGACGGACCTGGCCATCACCAAACTCCAAGACTCCGTTCAGTTGCTTATCAATCACTTTCGGGCTGGACATGCTGAATCTTCTTCTACCTCCGCCTTGCTCTCGAGTTCCTCTACGCCACCACCAAAGAGTGGCCTTCTGCCCAATCCACCAGTGGATCAAAAACTCAAGGCCGTGCCATACGGCATGCCTCATAGCTCCACTGGGCTCTCGCTTGATGATCCTAAGGCTAAATTGGAGCCCCCCTTTTCTTTTGGGTCTCTGGCACCGCCCCATTATACCCAACACACCACGGGCCCTTCGACAGTTCCACATGATCACGGCACTCATCCCCCTCGCCATTTTGACAACGATGTCATCTGCCACATCAAGCCTACCGCTCCTACTTTTGATGGTCGTGGGGATCCCATGATGTTTCTTGATTGGGTTCAAGCCATGGAAGATTATTTCGCCTGGTACGATTTGACGGATGCTCATAAGCTTCGCATTGGTAAGATGACGCTACAAGGAGCCGCTCGACAATATTGGAATTCCGTGGAGGAGCAACTATACCAATTTGGACAGCCTCCTGTGACTCTCTGGGACAAGATGAAATTAAAGCTTCGAGAACAATATCTTCCCACCTTTTATCGCCATCAATTATATGACCAATTATGGACCCTTTCACAAGGAAGGTTACCCGTTACTGAATTCCATGCTCGTTTTATCGAACACAAGATACGTGCAGGGATTTGTGAAGAACCCGACATCACCATGTCCCGCTTTATCCATGGTCTTCGTGACGATGTCAAACGTGAAGTTCGGAGGTTCCGTCCGCATACTTTGGAAGATGCATATTGCCACGCATTGGAAGCTGAAATTTTTTTGCGTCCACAACGTCGATACACAGGGCATTCTGGGCACTCTTCCATTCTTACTCCAAACCGTAGTGCTCCTAGCTCTAAATATGGCGTTGCCGGTCCACTTGCTCCTACAATACCTGCAACAGAAAAAGGACCAGCCTCATCCATGGCTTCTCATATCAAATGCTATCATTGCCACGCTAAGGGCCACATCGCCTCTCGTTGTCCTCATAGAACTTTAACCCTTGGCTCCCTCAATGAAGACTCTTGTGTGGACGAGTATGTGGAGCCCCTTGAACCTGTTTATGATCCAGAACTTGATAATTGTTGTGAGGAGGAGGCGTTTCACCAACTGAGTGTTATGCGTTGTATTTATTCCACACCTACATCTCCACCTCCTGATTCATGGAAGCGTACAAGTAACTTTCAAACCTATGTCCCTTGCGGTACTAATAGATGCCAACTAGTTATTGATGGGGGAAGTACGCTTAATGTTATCTCTAAAACTGCTGTTGATCGCCTTCACCTTCAGGCCGAGCCACACCCTCATCCTTTTCATGTTGGTTGGGTTGATAAAACCAGATTACCTGTTACCGAAAGATGTCTTGTTCCTCTTCAATTGGGTCTCTGTCACGAGCAACTTTATTGTGATATCTTACCTATGAGTGTCGCACATGTGCTCCTAGGCCGGCCTTGGCTTTATGATCGTCGTGTGAAAAGTTGCAGCCGGGAGAACACCTATACTTTTCAACATGAAGGAAAGAACATAACGTTTAAGCCTTCCAATTCAGCCATCAGACCAAGTAAGGATGTTCCAACAAACTTGTCAATTAAAGAGAAGGCTTTGGAGCATCAATGGAGTATTTTATCACTTGTAGACTTTGCACATGAACTGCAAGAAACTGGTGTGGTCTTTGCCCTCTTGCTTAAACCGACATCTGACTACACCACTCCACTTGCCGAACCCATACAACAGCTCCTCACTGAATTCTCTGATGTCATACCTGATGACTTACCCGATGACCTACCTCCAGCGAGAGAGATTCAGCATGCCATTGACCTTGTTCCTGGTTCACAAATTCCTAATCTCCCTCATTATCGTATGAATCCACCTGAGCGAGCGGAACTAAATCGACAAATTCAGGGATTGCTGGCTAAGGGCTTTATTCGTCATAGCTTAAGTCCTTGTGCTGTTCCAGTTCTCCTTACCCCCAAAAAAGGATGGCTCCTGGCGAATGTGTGTAGATAGTCGCGCCGTAAATAAAATTACAGTTAAGTATCGTTTCCCCATACCACGACTTGAGGATATGTTGGATGATGTGGCGGGTTCCCAATGGTTTTCAAAGATAGATCTTCGCAGTGGCTATCACCAAATCCGTATTCGTGAAGGAGATGAGTGGAAAACCACGTTTAAAACCCCTGATGGCTTATATGAGTGGCTTGTGATGCCCTTTGGCATGTCCAATGCACCCAGCACGTTCATGCGGGTGATGACTCATGTGTTACGACCTTATATTAGTAAATTAATGGTAGTCTATTTTGATGACATACTGATATACAACCGCTCTCGGGAGGAACATCTCCAACATCTTAGGACGATATTCTCTACTTTACGGAAGGAAAAACTATATGCCAACTTAAAAATCGTTTCTTCAACCTGAAGTTTTATTCTTGGGGTTCAATATTTCTGCGGCTGGGGTTAGCACAGATCCTGCCAAGGTAGAGGCTATTATTGATTGGCCAACACCCACGACTTTAACAGAGGCACGCAGCTTTCATGGTCTCACCTCTTTTTATCGACGATTTATTCTAGGGTTCAGTACTATTATGGCACCCATAACTGATTGTATGAAACAAGGAGCTTTTCTTTGGACCCATGCTGCTGCCAAGGCCTTTACAATTTTGAAATAGAAGATGACTCAAGCGCCTGTTCTTCGACATCCTGATTTGACTACAGTCTTTGAAGTCGCATGCGATGCTTCCGGAGTTGGGATTGGTGGTGTGCTTAGCCAAGAAGGACATCCCGTAGCATACTTTAGTGAGAAATTAATGAAGCAAAGCAACGTTATTCTACTTATCAAGGAGATTTATGCTGTGGTACAAGCACTTCGGTATTGGCAATATCACCTGCTGCCAAACGAATTTGTGTTGTATTCAGATCATCAAGCTTTGAAATATCTCCACTCTCAACAAACCATTAGCAGTCGACATGTTAAGTGGTCCGAATATCTCCAGATCTTTACATTTGTTTTACGACACCGTCCAGGCATTGACAATAAGGTAGCTGATGCCCTTAGTCGCGTGGCTACTATTTTGAACACAATGACATAACACAATGACAGTTCAAGTAACCGGGTTTGATCGTATTAAGACTGAGTATTCATCTTGTCCAGATTTTGGAATTATTTTTCATGAAGTTTCCAATGGTAACCGTCGCAAGTATGTAGACTTTATTACGAGGGATGGGTTCTTATTTCGAGGAACACAATTATGTATTCCCCGTACTTCTCTTCGTGAATTCCTTGTTTGGGAACTACATGGTGGCGGCCTCGCAGGACATTTTGGCAAAGATAAAACCATTGCCTTGGTGGAAGATCGTTTCTATTTACCGTCATTAAAACGTGATGTTGCTCATCTCATCTCCCAATGCCGCACATGCCAGCTAGCTAAAGCTCGCAAACGTAATACAGGTTTATATGCCCTTCTACCAATACCTCATACACCATGGAAGGATCTTAGTATGAATTTCGTGCTTGGTTTACCTAAGACTAGTCGCGGCTATGACTCTATCTTTGTCATAGTTGATCGTTTTTCTAAAATGGCACATTTTCTGCCTTGTGCCAAAAATACTGATGCTTCTTATGTGGCCAAGTTATTTTTTAAGGAAGTAGTCCGTTTGCATGGCCTCCCTGTCTCCATTGTTTCTGATCGTGACGTCAAATTTGTTAGTTATTTTTGGAAGACTTTGTGGAAGCTTTTCGGTACTACTTTGAAGTTTTCTTCTGCTTTCCATCCCCAAACAGATGGTCAAACTGACGTAGTTAATCGCAGCCTTGGTGATTTACTCCGCTGTTTAGTTGGGGATAAACCTGGCAATTGGGATCTCTTGTTGCCTGTGGCTAAGTTTGCTTATAACAACTCAGTTAATCGAAGTATCGGTAAGAGTCCTTTTGAGATGGTTCATGGATTTTCTCCCCGATCACCTGTTGATTTAGTTGCTCTTCCTATGGCTGCCCGCGCCTCAGATTATGCTACCTCATTTGCTGAACATATTAGGCAATTGCATGATGACGTCCGTAGGCAGATATCCATGCACACAAACACTTATAAACTGGCAGCCAATGCTCATCATCGTCAACAGGAGTTTCGGGAAGGGGATTTTGTTATGGTGCGGGTTTGTCCTGAACGTTTTCCTAAGCACTCTTTTAAGAAGCTTCATGCTCGTTCAATGGGTCCTTATCGTATCATTAAAAAGCTTGGGTCCAATGCTTATTTGATTGAGTTGCCTATAGATATGCATATAAGTCCCATTTTCAATGTTTCTAATTTATCTCCTTATCGGGGCACCTTTTCTCCACCTATTTCTATAGATGTTGCTCAGGGTTCCACTCCTCCTATGGTGCCGCGTATTCCTTCTACTAGTTCTATCCCTACATATCAGATTGAGGACGTCTTGGATCATGAAGTTGTGGCCTCATCTACTGGAGGTTCTACCCGTTATCTGGTTCGTTGGGTTGGAAGGCCTGCTACTGAGGATACTTGGATTACATAAGCTGAATTTTGTCAATTGGATTCTACTCTTCTGCAAAGTTATCAGGATGCTCTTCATGATCTGGATTTGGCTGCATCCCGTCCTCCCATCATCCGTACTTACAAACGACGTCATCATCCATAATCTTGGTTTACTCGTCGGTGTCGAGTTCTTTTTCGATGGGGGAGAATGAAGCAGAATGCATATTATTAGTTTTCCTACTTCTAGTTGGATTAGTTTTCCTGATCCTTAAAGATTCCTTCTTGTTAAAGGATCTCTTATTAGTTAATTTGCTTTCCTATTTCTTAAAGTTTACTTTTCCTTCTCCTAGACTAAAAAGGGTTTTGCCTCTATAAATAGAGTTGTTTGTAATCTTTTAAGGCAGACTTGATTAATGATAAATTTCCTTACTTTAAACTCTCTGATTCCTTCCCTTCCCCTTCGTCTCTTCGATCTCTAATTCTTCTCCTTGATTCCTTATTTCTTCTCTGTTCTATTGCTCAAGCTTTTACTCTAAACTTACGGGCTGTTTACTCTAAACCTACGGGCTGTTCTACATCATCTGACCTCTCCTTCCTCTCTCTCAACACACACAAATACATGTTGTATGCATTTGACCCAAATGACCAGAACATGCATTTGACCCGAATGACCCGAACGTGCATTTGACCTGAATGACCAGAACGTGCATTGGCGCGGATATTATATGATAGATACATACATATGCACATGTAAAATCATCTGAAACACAACCCAACCTAAATTGGAAATTGGTCTTGACCCAAATGTCCCAGAAATACATGTTTCAGCACTATAGTGTATGCACATGCAAGCACCAAATGTGGCATGACAATTCATGGCTTATAATTTATCAGCAAGATAATAGAAGCTTTTACAAGTTTGTGTATCACGAACTAGTGAGTTTAATTCATATTAGTTTCCAGAACAATGTATTAGTTCAGGATTAACAAACTAGAAACTGTGATAAGACCAAAACAACTTACTCTTTAAGTACTCATCATATTTACTGGCTTCATAAGCTTCATTATTGAAATATTTTACAGTCTGTAAGTAAAACAGCATCAGATGATGAAACGAGAGAAAAATAATTCGAATAATGGAGATGGAAGGCATCAAATTTTGCATAAAGCGAGTAGAAGATATACAGAGTACATCACCTTACCTCGTAATTAATAAGTGAATCAATTGCCCTTGTACTAGCATCATTATCAGCCTTATTCATGGCCTTCCTAAACTTAGTCCTCCACTGTTAAGACAAGGAAATCATTAATTCAAAATTCGCAACACAAAAACTATCAGCAGCTTAATAAACGGGTAAATATATAGCTATAAAAATAGAAATGGTTCAAAATGATTAACTAGTATGAGTCAGGCACCTTTATTTTTTTTTTATTTTTTTTAACAATTCATTCCTAAGAAACTATAAACAAAGAACTGGCAAGAGACACGATACCTGTGTGACAGTCAATGTAAATGCCACATATGCAGCAACTGATAGTGAAGTGATCCATGCAAAAGGTGCTCCAAATTTGTAAGCCAGTATACCTGAAACCATAGATATCTGAAAAGGCACATGTCAAATCTGTTAAATTTGTTTAGTAACAAGAAGCAAAAGCAAGATGGAACCCTCGACCTAGCTTCGCACTACATTACTAAGTCCAGCCAGTGTCTTTACACACATCAAAATAGCTCAACAATCATCTAAGGTACAGATCCATACCTCTAAGATGGTGGGCACAACATTGAACACCATAGACGATAGAATAAAATTTATTGCACGGCTACCACGGTCAATTATCCTATTTAGTGCGCCGGTTTCTCGACTGAAATTACATTCGCCACATGATAATGCAAATGTTAGAGTGCAACTAATAGCTCAAAATCAACTATATTGAAAAGGCTTTTATTATAAACTAATATCTCCCCAAATGACAACAAAATCATGAATTCGAGCATGTTAAGAAGCCACAACATACTGGCCCGTCTGCAACTAATAAATACATTCTGAACAAACATGGAAAGGAATATATATGAATACCTAAGATGATACCGAAGATCAAGGTCATGCAAATGAGAGAAGACCTGCAAAAGTTTAAATTGCATATGTCACAAAGAAGATTTTAGGATATAAGGCATCTTTTTTCTTAGAGATTAACAAGAATGTTCAATATGAAACCAAGAAGAATTTGCATTATGACTTAGAACATGGTTAAGGTTTTATGCGGCTTGGATATTCGATAAAAGACATTTTGGGAGTGCCATACTCATACCTTCCTAGACACTGATCGAATTGTTCGCAGTGCTACTTTAGAAAACACAGCAGTCCGTAATTCTGCACAATACAATTTTGAAGAACTTTAGAAATGGGCAAGAACCCAGTTCCGAATTTCAATACATGAACATGTTATTGAAGCATGAATATCCAAAGGAATGGTATGAGCAAGCAATTACTTCCTGCGTAGTACCGTTGAAAGCAGAAGCACACGTGCGTGCAATCCCATATCCAATTAAAACCGAAACAGGAGTTGCAAAAAGAGCCAACTGGGTTGAATTGGCGGCAGTGAAAGAAGCAAGTGCGGTAGCATTGCCAGTAGCTGAGCTCAACCAATCCACAGCAAGCTTGAAGAGGAAAGGCACTTGAACATTGAGAACCTTAGCCCCAACCAAGAAGCCCAAGGCAGCAATGACCCTGATACGGAATTCATAGTTATCTTTCATCCACAAGTAACTTGCGAGAGTTCGGAAGATCTTAACGTTCGTAATCTGTTCGACGGAAGTTCCCTTAGAAACTGGAGGAGTTGGATTTCTCAGGTCCGGCGATGTAGAGAACCACGAGCGGCCATCTGGCGGGGAAGGAACTGATGAGGCATCGGAGAGGAAAGCGTTGACATGGAAAGGGAGTCCTGATGTTGTACGGACGCTGTTCGAAGTCAAAATTTTTGGAAGGAGAATTGGGTTTCCATGGAAGGCGGTTCTGGTGCTAAAGGAATTTGCTTTGAAGCTGCGATGGTGTCTAAGTTGGAAGAGAAGCCCGCTGGCTCTGTACCACTTCGATGCGGTAGGACCCAGCATTCTTCTTTCTTCTCCTTCTTCGACCCAATGAACTAGTTCATACGAAGACCGAAAACCCTAATTCAGCAACTTCAAATTGTGTGGGTTTTATACAGGGAGGGAAGGATGTATGAGGACAGAGGCAAGGGAAAAGGGAGAAGAGTCGATCTGTGTTAAATATTATTTCATAATTTCAGAACAGAGAGTATAGTACTAGCAGTTGCCTTGCTCGCTTGAAGTTTAGTTGGGAGGGTTCAAGTTTTGGGGTACAAACCTCCTTCGTGTTACAATTCATTATTTTATATATGTTCAATTTATTTGCCCTCAGATTTCTTGTTCAACACATTTCAATTGCTTTTCAAATAGTTGACCTTATTAAATGAATCAAGGGTGTATAGGAATTTTAAAAGCGTCAATAAAATGGATATATGATATTCATAAAATTATCTGTTTACATTAACTAATTTTCCCTATATGTAGCGCATATGAACGATTGTGCTTAGTATTTTTCTTATTTTCTATATACATATTTTACTTTGAAAATGAAAATTTTACTCACTACACCACATCATATTTCCAAAATACATTTGAAAAGTTTTCATTTTGTTTTTAAAACTAAGAAACTTTTTAAATAAAAATAAAAAAAAGGCATCAAAACAAGGCTATAGTTATTAAGATGTGTTAAGAACTTTGTTGTTTTCCCCAAATAAAAGCACCATACATTTTAGTTGGAGAAAGAGTTTTCAGATTTCTTATCTTGTTTGTCCACCATACAACTCCCAGCATATTTTGTATTGGCATTTGCTTTTTCACAACCTTTATCTAATTTCCCATTTCGTTCCCGCTAATGGCATGATCTCCCACCATCACTATCTTTCTTCCAAGTTAGAAAGAAACCTGCAACATAAAAGGCAACAAACAGAATGGCAGCTGCAAACTGCTTCAAGCATGGAACAATTCTACCAGTCTCGGCCAATCTCCAGCACAAGCAGCTACCACCAAGAAACAGCTGCACCATAAACAAGGAGCCCAAGGGAAACAGAAACATGATGCTTATGATGGGTTTGAGTGGAAGACAAGGTAAAGCATTCAAACGTGTTGGGATGATAAGGTGCAGTGGGAGAAGTATAGAGGACTTCATAGGAGGAGACTTGGTGAAATTTGATCTCGGCCGTTGGCTTTCGGACGTGGAGGAGCACAAGGCCCTGGCTGTCTACTCTCCCCATGAGGGAGGCTACGAGGGCCGCTATCTTAACCGCCTGAGATACCAGGGTTACTATTTCCTGGACCTTAGTGCCCGAGGCCTCGGTGATCCTGAGACCACCCTCACCAAGGTCCATCCTGTTTGCCCGGTGAGTTGAGATGTCTGACATGTTATGTTATCGTGTTGTCGATCTACACCCAAAATTGTAGAGGACATTTTCCATTTTGTTGTTTGTTGTATTCTTCTGACTCTAATGTATTGTTGGAAAGTAGCCTCATCTAGGGAAGCAGCCCATATCAAGGTGGTACTTTCCACCAGAAGTTGATTACAGGCTTGCCGCCCTGCCTCCAAAGGCCAAAGGCCTTGTGGTCTGGATTATTGAAGCCAAGGTGCTGAAGTAAACTATACACTTAAATTTATTTATTCTTTGAGACCTGTACGATCAAAGAGGAAGCAAAATAGGAATTTAAATCAAACCAATGTTGCCCCATGTACTTTTGTGCACAGGTTCTGTCAAAGGCAGAGCTGCAGTTTCTTGCTCTGCTTCCCACACTCCGGCCCAAGGTCAGGGTCATTGCCGAATGCGGAAACTGGTATTTTCAAATGTCTTTTTCTTTTCCTGCATTTTCAAGTAGCCAAGAAACTTTAAATCCTGTTTCTTCATGCCTACATTTGTATAGCAGAGATCATACTTACAATAATGTTGGAAAACCAATGTATTTGCAGGAGGAAATTTGTATGGAAACCACTCGAAGAAATTTCAGGATTAACTGCTAATGAGGGATGAGAACAGTAGCAAAGACACAGCAGATGAGTTCAAGTTACTCTCATCCTTAATTTGAAGACATTTGAGCTTTATTTCACTGTGGAAGCAAATCCATGGCGCAAGAAATACTCTACAGTTTTCGCTATCACCATTGTTTTCCTGATCACATGTCGAAGTACATAATAGTTTCATCTAAAAATTGCAATCTATCCACTTTCATCCTACTGACAATTTTGACCATGTAATCAAATCAATTGCATGACATATGACCAATATATCCAGCACCAAACAAGCATCTGTGCTGCATTTCACTATGGCATGTAAATATGGCAAAGATTGCTTGATAAATTATATTCAAAAAAATATACAACATCCCTCGTACCAATGCTAAAGATACCCTTTCTTGCTGGAGTTAACCTACTTCATAGTACACTGTACAAGTCTCCTTTTTCCTCTAAGCTGTAGTCTCTCATTTGTCCTAAAAGGGAAATACAGAGGATGTGGAACTGTACAAGTCAGAATCTAAACTTTCCTCTTCCCACGTCTTCCCATGTCTAAATCTACTAGCCTTGATGATGAAGGGGCAGGTAACTGGGCAGACAGACCAACTGATTCTGGTATGTCAAGATTGGCACTCATGGATGGGCCCATGGTTGCACGATTGATGTCGAACTCATGAAATTGCTGGACTTCAACCTTTACTTTGTCAATCTGCAAGTTACATGTACAAGAAAAATAATCAGTGAGTGCCTCATATCAAAAGACTTATCATTGTTTAGGTGTGTCAAGCAATTTACTTTATTTTATTATATTTTATCACAAGGCTAAAACAAAGAGATGTGTTGCCCTCACTAGTTCAATATGGTGAATGGATGAATGTGCATCTACAAGTCTCTTTTGCAGATCATCCTCCCTTCTCTTCTGAAACTCAAGATTCTCCAATTCATGTCCCCTTTCGCCTAACTCTTTATACAAAGCTACCAGAAACATAGCATATATCAGCAGACTAACTCCAATGGAATGAAGATTCCAGTTAAAATCAACTCAATTGAGTCAGTTAAATGATGAAATCCAACATACTTTACTAACATGCAGAGGGATGACCTAAAATGATACTTGAAATGTAAATTTTTTTTAAAAGTTTTTTGGTGATTCCAACAAAATTTGTTCCTAAACTCAGGTAAACATAAATGCAGAATGCAGTCATGGGACTGCCATGTTTTATAATATGTACAAGTATCAAGAAGTGAAAAGTTTAAACATTAGAAAACATCCTATAACAGTGCAAGTCCAAAAGAAGCATAGATTTTATCAGTCCCGGTTAATGCATGTCACAACCAACAGTGTGGTAGGGCTCTCTGTTCCACTTACAGAGAAACCAGATTGTCAGTTCTAGATACTGAGCAGAATCCAAAAGGAATGTAAATATATATACCTGTCATAACAGAGAGCACCCATATCTGTGCTGGGATATCAGAAAGCTTCTTTGCCAATGTTAAGGATGATCTCAAGATCTCTCTGGCCTGTCCGGGGTCATGAAGAGCTAGTGCCAAACTCCCAAGGATTGTCAAATACTGGGAAACAAGCTGAAGGTTCCCCAAATGAGTATGCGTCAATTGCAAACCTTTGGCGAGTCGATTTCTGCACCAAACTGAGATATTAGGAGGGGGGAGAGAGAGAGAGAGAGAGAGAGAGAGAATTCATAATGGGAAATATGCTGGTACTATATCAGCTGACATGATCAGGTATAAGTTTATTTACAGGTTCTTCCCAGCATACCTCCAAGACTGGAACAAAATTAATGAAGAAGCAGAGCCTGGATATCTCAGTATCAATCTTATTAGTTTGTGCTCGTCTTTGTGCAGATGGATGAATATGTAGGGCAAACAAAGGTGAAAGTACAAGAAGGCAGCCAAAATTAATCACTTAACAACTTGAAGGATTTTCAAAGGTCATGTTATAAGGAGAGTTTGTGCGCTTTTCATCCATAGCATTTCAAGGAGTAAATTAATTCTCTATGTACAGAGATTGAGAAAAATTTGATATGTCACTCGCAAACATTATCCATTATTAAAAAGGAAAGAAAATTGAAATGGACTCGTTCTAAATGACTAAGAAAACACAATAGATAAATTTATCTCCATACCGCAGTCCAATGCCAAAATTTCTTTGACTTTGAAACAACAATCATAAATATATACTACCAACGCAGCAGATGATAAGGGACTTGAGCATCTACCTTGCTTCCTGTAGATCTTGTTGCTTCATCAATAAAAGACCATAGGCAAAAAGGGCAGTGGTTTTCTCTCTAACTCCTACAAATGAGTCCATCATTCTGTAAACTGGTCCAATCAAGTCAAGTGCCTGCATCCAAACTTCTATTCAGTGATGGGAAATAATCCAATGGAAAAACAAATAAAAGTACGTGTGCAATCGAACACTAAATTACAAACACATATAAACTCAACATAATTGTAATTACAGGAAACCTTTACCTGTGTAGATGATTCAGAATCCCCAATGCAGATGTAGGAGACAGCTGCATAAATTTGGTAAATAGCTTGCATGGATTTGCTCTCTGTGAGCTGCTTATTAAAAAAAAGTAACACTTAGTTTAGATGCCATGGGAAATTATATCCATATGCATTCTTTTTTATTTTACCCTTTGCTAAACAAAATAAAATCTCATATACAAGGTGGTGTACACAAATTAATTAGCACATTGCTCCCTCATCATGAACCTTCAATTTTTTTGGCTCATATAGCATCTCTTCTAAATGGATAATGCAATTCAAGAAAAGTTTACCTTTGCAGCTTCAATGTAATGGAAAGCTGCCTCATTATAACAGCCAACAGAATGAGCATACTGGCCTCTAAGCATTTCGATGATGCTCTCACATGTCTGTAAAATTGTTGGGAAGCGCATAAACCAATTTTTCATCTGTACCAATGCCTGCAACACACAAGTATATTGATTTGACTATACTCATTACATGTAGTCAACTTGAGTTAATAATAAACTTAAGTATGCCTACCACAGGGCATATAAGACTGCCATCTTTAACAGATCTGATATATATATATATATATATATATCATTATACAAGAACCTAGAAAGGAACCATACTGAGACATGCCACCTACCTCTTGTGCTTCTACAAATTCAGATCGTGTCAACTCCATTGCCACTTTGTTTTCAAGGAACTGCATAAGTAGCATTAAATACACACCAGCCATCCAGATCGCGGAGTGCTGCAAATTCACTTCTGCTCGAATTTTTTATAAAGAAAGGTTGCATTAATAACGGTCCAGCCAACAATAAAGCCAGTGAAACCATGTTATTATAGGCATCTCAAAAATTGAACTCACCTCTCACACCATCAGTTATTCCAAGCTTCACAAGCTCCTCTGAAAAGAAACAAAGAGATTAAAAACCATAACAATTTAGGATAGACCCATAGCATGACATGACACAACTTAATCACCCCCACTCCGGCCAAAAAGGAAAAATTCAGAATGAAAATCAACCTTGGATGGTAAGCATTCCAGATTGAATTCGCTTCGCACACTCCTTAAAATTTCCTTTTGGACGACCCGACGCAACCATCATCAGATCAACAAGAGCATAGACCGCACTTTTTGGTAGCCATTCCCCATCAATAGGAGGTGGTGCTAGCTCAAGCTTATCTCCGTATGTTCGTTTCATATTTCCAAAATAAGCTGGTTCCAGAGATCCCTTGGCAGTTGAACTCCATGTAGAAAGACTAGACAGCTGGTGTTGAAGCCGAGCTTGTTTTTCAGACAAGGCTGACCTCTCCCTGTGATGCAGATCAGACCGGGAGAGACTCTGATTTACGGCATCAAGTTCCCTTGCCAGCTGCTGTACATGCTGCATTTGCTGCAAATCAGCCTTCATAGCAGCATCCAATCTTTCCACATGAGGTGTAGCATTCTTGTAGTCACAGATCCGGAGTCGATAAAATATGTGCAGCAGTTCATTATAGAAGAGTAAACCAAGGCATTGTTGTCCCTATATGGGAGAAAGCAAGAACAGAGTAAAAGTAAAACAAACAAAAATTAGTATCGCTGAAAACTAAAACTTAGAAGAATCAATGTTGAAAACTAATGAAGAAGCATACATACTTTCTGTGGGTCTAATGACTCCCAGACCTCATCGCATTTGGTAACAGCTAGCTGAACAGTATTCTCATCATCCCATTGCATTAAATGCACATGTAGCATACAAGTTGCGAAGAACATCTAAAACAAAACGAGTAAATTAAGCTACGAAATGAGCCTACAAGTTATGTTATTTTGCCAAATCCAGGTAAGTTAACTACCTGTAACTCAGGATAACAGATTTCAGTTGCGCAAGCAAAACCGGCCTCCAAGGCGGAGATGGAACTCCGGTAGTCTCCTTCAATGATCAGAGCATTGGCAAGCTGAGAATTGAAGTTGCAAGACCATAACTTGACTGTAATTCTTCAACAAAAACAACGGAAATCACAATGGCAACATGAGATTTGAAGCTGAAAAAACTCGAACAACAGCAACAAGAAGAAGAAATGAACATTAAGCATAAATTGCAGGAAAATTGTAGAAAAATACAGCTACTACATACTCGTGGCCAGCAGAAGCAGAGAGCTCGAGGGCTTTGTGGAGGACCTGCTTCTGAGGAGGGATGGCGCCGACGAGGTGGTAGCACTGGCTGAGGAGACTGTAGGCTCTGCACTTCAAGTCGAAGCAGGAAGGGATGGATTTGAGGAGCAGCTGAGCGCGCTCCAGGTGAGACTTGGCGTGGTTGACGTTGTGCGAGTGCTTGAGGAGCAGAGTGGCGATGCGAAGACGAGTCTTGACTTCGACGATGGGGAAAAACGACACGTCGCTCTGGCATATGGCTTCCAAGCACTTCACCGCCTTCCCGATCTCGCCTCTCTGCTCCTGGTAGTCCGCCAGCCCCCACAGCCCTTCCGCCACCGCTTCCATATCTCTCTCTCTTAATTTAATTTTGTATTAACTAATTTATTTCGTCGAATAACCTTCGGAATTGGCTGAAAATGGAAACTGGGTTGGGAATTTGGGAGGGAGAAGAGCAGAGGGTCAGAGAGTTACGGAGACGACAACACAATATCGAATGTCCGGCGTTCAATTTTTCCAACGACATGCCGGTCCAATGTCCTCCTCTCAGTCCTCACGTTTTTGCTGTTTATCCGACTGAATCGTCTCGAGGGAAAAATGCGACAGGTCGTTTAAATTTTACAAGTCAGTTTAAACTTTGGTTTTGAGGGTAAAAAAAGGATAATTTGCATAAATACCATCTGAACTTTTAGGCATGTGCAAGATTACCACATGAAATTTTTTAATTTTTATTTGTAACCACCTAAACTATGTAAAGAAGTATGAATTCAACATTATTATTATTTTATCTGTTTATGAGTATTCCAACTTGAAACATATTCACACATTTGGAAAAACAAAAAACTACCAAACAAATCAAGAACTAATTGCTGATATCATTCACTTTCAATAAACCATACCAGGAATGAAAATGATGAAATAGTAAACATGCATTATTAGAACAAGCAACTTTATGTGCTTTTTTGTTGTTGTTGTCAGAAACAGTGCTTTCAGTCCAGAGGGGAGCGGCCAAGAAGCCAAACCCAGAAGAAATACAATAGCAACAAACAAGGAAGTCCATGCCACATGGGGGACAACAAAACCAAAATGTAATACAATAGACAGACTATTAGGGGAAGAAGAAAGACACAGCAACACTAGTATCCACCACGTCCATAGGCCTCCCAGACAGCATTAGACAAAATATTTGTTGGAGGACACGGAAGGCCATCCTTATTCAAGATGATGGAGGCCTATAGGCCCAAACTTCGTTGCACATCCTCGACTTAGCAAGCTTAAACAAGTGAACAAACTACATAGGCTTAAACAAGTGAACAAACTTGTAAAATATAGACAGCCAGGAAGCTAACCCTTGCTCTGTTTTTTTTCAAGAAAGTTTATAGTTAAAAAAGAGCCAATCTAATAAAACAGCTCACAGCTTCGTCACTAGGAGATCAACTCCATGCTCTGGCTCCACAACCAATCTAAGAGCCGGTCCATATTTGTACTTGGGAGAAAGTGAGAAGGAGAAGTTGGAGACTATGAGGGCTAGGAGAACCTTTAGCTCAACCATGGCCAAGTTCTGCCCTAGACACACCCTTGGCCCAACCCCAAATGGCATGTACAAGTGGGGAAGCTTGCAAGCACCTGTGATCCCATTTGCAAATCTATCTGGGTTGAATTCGTAGGCATCTGGGCCCCATATTTCTGGATCAGTATGCAGTGTCACTACTGTAGTCCAAACATTGAAACCCTTTGGAACATTTATGTCCCCAAATTTCATGTCCTTGAAAGCCTCCCTTGACACCACAGTAACCGGTGGATATAGCCGCAGTGCTTCTTGAATCACCATTGTTAGCTGCACACATTCAACAATAGTCATTTTTTTTATGTTAATTAACTGATATTTTCTGCATATGAAAGTAGTCTCAACATGTAAAATATTCTCTTGTCAGACTGTTTGGCAAACTAAATATATCATGTTGTTAGATTGTAAATTAATCAGGAAAAATATTATCTTGTCAGATTGTTTAACAACCTTAACATATTATGTTGCTAGACTGTAAGTTGCTCTAGAGCGAAAACATGATGGAAGATGAGAAGTGTTTTAACAGTTTCTTTTGACAGAGACTTTGTTCTATGTCACGTTTTCCCTCCCGACACTTAATGACGAGTCAATTCACAACAATGTATAGAAGGATAGTTACTCTTATATCTTAAATTCTTCAATGGTGTAAAAATGTATACCTGTTTCATCTTGCGAACCATTTCGTTATCAGGAATCTGGCCTTGGCAAATTTGAAGGACCTCTGCCCTGACACGTTCTTGCCATTTTTGATTTGAAGCCAACAACATGAGGCACCAAGTGGCTGAAACCGCTGTGGTTTCATAGCCGGCCAAGTAAATGTTCTTGCAATTATCAACAATGAAGCGGTCTGTTGCTTCTGGGCTGAGATCAGTGTTTCGAGCACCCTCAAGAATCATTTGCAAGAGGTCTTTCTCATATCCTGCTGCTTGTCTTTCCTTGACTACTTGCAGGATCAAAGTGCTAGCCTCCTTTTCTAATGCCCAAGCTTCCCTGTTGCTCTTCGTGGGAAGGTGTCTGCAACAATATATTATAGCAATTAACTATAGGATTGTGGGGAGCTACATGTAACACATTTATTGACCATATATTTCACAGTAACTATAGGCGAAACTACCTTTCAAGTGGAAAATGAGAAAGAAAAAAATTAGTCGTTTGTACACTCTCTATTAGAGTGCCAAAGTCTCTACCCTAATTTTCTCCAATTTTAGTTGTTTGGTCATGAATTTATGTAAGAAAACCTTAAGCCCCAATTGTGATTATAAGGTACCTCATTCCAGGAACTCCAGTCAAAAAGATTTTCTTGGACATAGCCTCCTGGAGATTTCTTAGTTTCTGAAATATCTCTTCCCCTTTGGAGTAGTTGCTTCCAAAACAAGCTCTTGAGATTACATCACCAGAGAAACTTCTTATGTAGCTGTCAATTTTTATGTCGGCAACTCCTCCCTCTGCCTCAATTCTATTGTTCCATGAATTTATCAGAGTAGTTGTTGACTCTGTAATTAAGTTGATCATTCCCTGCAAGATTTACCATGGTTGCAATCACAACAATTCTTGGCACCATTTGCTATGAATTATATAGTAATATACAGATCAAATCTTCTCTAAACATGACATCCGTTGTTTATTCAAGAACGGATTGTCGATATCATTATCCATAATATGTCAATATTAAAACATACTATCCACAATATCGATACAAAATATATATATGTACCTTAACTTTCTCCATGTATAGTTCAGGAGCAATGACTTTGCGCTGGTGGGCCCATGAGGCGCCATTTGAAGTTAAAATACCTTGACCAAGCAAGGGGCCGCGCTCTTTATATTGATAAGTAGGTTTTCCCAAGTCCAAGGACGTGCAGGTTGTAATCTCCCTCACTGTGTCTGGTTGGTTCGCATATAATATCTGTGTGTTGCCAAGTGCAAACATAAATACTTCACCTGCAGATAACCTAATTATTTAGTACAAACAATAAATAAATTAAGACTCACTGAAAATACTAGCAATTTTTTATGAGTTTTCATAGTCATTTTTTTATTATGAATTTTCTATGGCCCAACGCTACCTCCACTCTGTTAGTCTCCCTCACAACAACCCACTCTCTGTTTTTCTCTCTCCCTCCTGAACTCACTCTCTGGTTCTATCTGCTTTATTCTCTCCTCCATATTGATATCCCTCTCCTTCTCTCTCCTTTTCTCTCTCCCCCTCCCAAACTTTCTCTGGTTCCCTCTCATTTTCTCTCTCCCCCCCTGATCTCTCTCTTATTCCCCTTTGAAGTCACAGATCCCCTTCGAAGTCACAAATCTCCATTTGGTTCCACTGAGCCATGGTCGGTGGTGGATGATTTTCCGGAAGGTTCAATTGGGTTTGACAGTGGTGGTTCAATTTGGGTTCAACTGGGTTGTGGTTCCACTGGGTTTGAATTAGTGGTGGTTGGTTCGAGTGACTGGGTTTGACGACGGTCTGTGGTGTTTCGACTGGGTTTGTGGTCGTTACCCTATATAATGATATAGATGAACAACATGTATACTTAATATTAAAACGAACAGTAATAATACCATATTGCTTCCTCCACTTCTCAAAAAATGGAAAGAGCAGAGCAGCACAATTATGAGTGGTGGGAGCTTCACCCTCCCTGAAAACATTGCCGGAGCCTCGAGAATTCTTTATCTCCATAATGTTTCCCAGAAGAAGAGTAGCCGGGGGTCCGCTAATGCCTTGCTTGGTTAGCAGGGACCTCAGCTTCTTCGGCTTCGCCACAAGCCCATTGTACAAGCGCACCAACAATCCTATAAACCCTAGCAGAACAAGGGACATCAACATTTTCGCATCAACTTGAAGAAGCTCCATTAGAAAGGAAGAAAGGAAGAAGGAAAACCCCCGATACTTCAAACCCTCTGAGAGTGAGAGAGTTCAGTTTTTGTTGTTGATGATTTTCAAATTTTGCAGACTCTTCATGGATATTTATGTACGAGTTTACTATTCACAGCAGCTGAAAGGCGACTGTGATCAAAGTTGCCCTGCCCACTAGAGCTATCCACGTGTTCCTTTGAAAAGTAAAAGTTTGAGTACTGCAAATTCTGCTCTTGCAGATGGCATTGCACGTTATCTTTTTTATTATTATTTTTTTAGTTTTCTCTCTCATACTCGTTGAAGAAATGTGCATTCATTTCATGTTTTTCCTTCCGACCTTCTTTTTCTTTTTCTATCAACGACGTCAGAACAAAAAGAAAAAGAAAAAATAACAGTGCTGCACTCATTCAATTTCTCCTTCTTCTCCAAATTATTTTCGTATTTCTCACTCTCGGCTTCATTTGCTCCTGTATTCACCAAATTCCAAGAGTCCATATGAAAACGTACAATAAACATCAGATGGTAATAATAAATAATTAAAAATATATTATTCCACTGTTTGAGTACCTGAGCAAGTTATAATTTTTATTTTCTATGAATTCCAGAGAGTAAGAGAGAACTTAAGAATCATATGTTGTCGAGTCTTTATTTAATTAGAATTTTAGTTACTTACCTGTTTATATAGTTCTACTATAATTTGATATTTATTTCCTATTTAGTTAGAATTTTGGTGAATACTACATTCATGAACGAAGAATATATATATAGTCCTCTCTTTTCATTTTCTTCTCTCTTTTCATTTTCTTTTCATTATCTTCAGTCTTTATCATCCTCCTTGGATTGTTTCTTCTAGTGTCGCCTCTCAATTTCTTAACATTATATGCGTTTCTGTTTTGGCACTATTTGGACTTTTAATCAGTAAACAAATCTTTTCAAGGGAATGTATGCCGAGTGACTTTTCTACATGTCCTCTAAACTACGTCAGCCAGTCCATCAAAATCTGTTTAGGGGTGGGTTTGTATGCCAAGTGACTTTTCAATATGTTTGTGCATATTGGCAAGTGACTTTTCTGCATATTGGCAAAAAAAAAAGAAGTTGATAAATGTTGAAAATTCGTCTACTGATTGTGTGACTAACCCCAGTATCAGTTTTTGTGTTGAAAACTTGAGACAGTATGATTGAGATTATTAATTCATTGAAGAAAAATCTTATTTAAAGTTGTGTAGGAAGAAACTACCTAGATATATAGAATGTTTTGCATGTCCATAGTTTCATGTGGGAAGTAGAACTTAGCAATACTAATTACTGTTTCGCATAGTTTCTAGCCAAAATTTTTTTAATTTTTTTAATTTTATACAAGCGATATTGAGGAAGGGGAATTAAACCTAAAATCTTGGGTGCAAGGATAACTTCTCTTAATAGCTTGAGCTACAAATTCCTTACATAATTTCTAGCTTTATATTTTATTACAGCGGTCAAAGTTGGCAAACCCCGTGCTACAATAAACCACACATCCTTTTCTTCTACCAATCATGCTCTCACCATTATTCATACAATACTCAAAGGTGCGACTACATTTCAGATGACCAACAATTGGACTTGTCGCGCTTTTTGCAAATTTGGTGACAAATTCTGCTAAGGGACATATCTTATGTCCTTTTCACGCATCTTTAAGCTTCATTATTAATTAATTAATAACTTGCATAACAAATCAGCGGATTGTTGAAATTTAAACAACACGAGGTTGTCAAATGGGGACAGGAAGTCAAGGAATTCACATAAAATAGCCAGTCATATATGGTGGATTCAGGAATATTTGTAGGGGTAGGCTAAATGTTTTTTGGAATAAATTATAAACCCTTGTTTGTTATAAATATATATTTTTTTTATAAGCACTCTTTGTTTAGTATATTTTCTTCATCATATTTAGAACTTTTTGTTATTATACAACATTTGAAACAAAAAAAAGTTGGAATTATTGACAATATTGTTGACATATTTTGAAGGAATTGAAGGAAACAATGAAAGAAAGAAAGAACAAATATTTAGAAGGAATTGAAATTAAAAAAAGGGACATAAAAATAAAATAAAACATCACTTTTTGTTGGGCAGTGCACCTGACAAAATAAAAACGCATCCCATCTCTTTTTTTAATTATATTTCCTCTTCTCTCTCTTTCTTTCTGTTTGTTTAATCTCTCCCTCTTCTTTTTTTTTTTAAAGATTCTTTTTCCTCTTCTCTCTATTTCTTTATTATTTTTCCTTCTTTATATCTTCTTCTTTTCTTTCTTCTCCATTTCTCTGTTCTTTCTTCTCACAGCCAGTTGATTTCTTGTCCATAGTAGGTTGATTTCTTTGATTGGTCTAGATTGAGCCTACACAATAAGCCTAATTTCAAAGTCAACATTGTACTAAAGCACATGCTAGCCTGTACGTGGATTCGCCCTTGCGTCCATACTCTCACCACTATTGATAAAATTGCATGCAATTCCTCTGACTCAATGGTACTGTAATGCCTAAAGCAAGCAGCTTTGAAATGATCACAAGGATAGGAAATTGAGGGGTATTGTAGGTTTTTTATTCTCTAATATAAGTGACATGGCAATAGATGACGAAAAGAAAGAGCAACTATTCAACTTCAATATATAATTACAAGGATTGCAAATAAGCGTGCCAAATTGGAACAAGCAATGCAAAAATACAGGCTTAAACAAGTGAACAAACTAAAAATACCAATTTGTCACAAGAAGTTAATAATACCTAAAAATAACCTCTCTCTCTCTCTATTATTTTTCAGAAAATGATACAAAGGAAACAACAACTCACAACTTCCTCATTAAGAGATCGACTCAATGCTCTGGCTCCACAACCAATCTAAGAGCAGGTCCATGGTTGTAATTGGGAGAAAGTGAAAAAGAGAAGTTGGAGACTATGAGAGCTATGAGAACCTTAAGCTCAACCATGGCCAAGTTCTATCCAAGACATGTTGTGCGTAAACACTCTAAGACTTTGTCATTGATGGACTACACAAATATCACGCACAAGTCACACAAAGATAAAACACACACACGAACCAAAAAGTAAACATACACATAGAACACAATAATTTATAGAGATTCGGCGGTGTGCCTACGTCCTCTCT
This sequence comes from Prunus dulcis, assembly GCF_902201215.1. Taxonomy (NCBI): domain Eukaryota; kingdom Viridiplantae; phylum Streptophyta; class Magnoliopsida; order Rosales; family Rosaceae; genus Prunus; species Prunus dulcis. The sequence goes on along the minus strand of NC_047655.1, from coordinate 2,873,449 downwards.
GGTGATCCTCGAGAAATTCACTAGTATGAAAGAACCCCTTTGGTTACAATGAAGAACCCCATTACTCTCTCACAAACCCTAGCGCTCTTTTCTCTCACCCTTGGCTCAAACCCAATTTGATGCCTTTTGATTCTCACGTTATCAAAACCTAGTGCTAAAGTGCCTATTTATAGACCATAGGACTTTAGTACAATCATAAAAGAAATAGCAAACATAAAACTCCCTTAAACCCTAAGAAAAACTATCCTAAAATGCCAAGGATTCTTGCTGGATTCACGCTGTCCACTGGAGCGTCTTGAGACCGATTGAGCGCCTGGGTCGGAGTATTAATTCTCGCTTTGCCGCTCAAGTGCCTGTAGCTTCCACTCGAGTGCCAGAACCCAGTCAACTCTTCTACAGCTCTTTGACTGATCACTTACTCTACTCATTTCGCATCTTTTAGGTGAGGCAACATCAACAATCTCCACCTTGACGAGCCTTAAATACTTGTGAAAATCATCGACATCTAGAACCTCTTCAAACCTCTTGGAAACCATTCTAATAATTTCCTAAGAGCTCCACTTCAATTTTTAGCATGCAACAAGATTGAGCAAGCTCAAATAATGTCTGAACTTTTCAGTTGTGACTGGCTTGGTGAAGCAATTCGAAGCGTTCTCATCCATATGAACCTTCTCTATTGCAATGTCCCCATCGTTCACCAAATCCCTTATCCGGTGGTACTATACATCAATAGGCTTAGACCTTCTGAGAAACACTTAGTTCTTGACTAAGCGTATAACACTTTGATTGTCACTTTGAATCACCATTTCGCCAATTTTTTCAACCATATTGCTTCATTAAAAGCCTCCGTTAGCGCCATATTCTCCGTTTCAATAGTAGACAAGGCACAAACCAATTATAACACTGCTATCTAATTAATCAGTCATCCACCACAAGAGGAGACTCAGTTGAATTTGGAGGGGTTGAAGAAGAAGCTAGCGTAGCGTTAAAGTTTATGTCTGTTTTAAGATGTCTAACATGTGTGAAAAATGAAAGAAGAATTTACTTTTAAAATTTTTATTATTATTGTGAGTATTCGAACTTGAAACATATTCAGATATTTGGAAAAACGAAAACTACCAAAGCAATCAAGAACTAATCGGTGATATCATTCACTTTCAATAAACCATACAAGGAGTGAAAATGATGAAATATTAAAGCTGCATTATTAGAACAAGCAACTTTATATACTATAGGCTTAAGCAAGTGAACAAACTTGCAAACTACAGAGCCAGGAAGCTACTCTGTTTTGTTACAAGAAAGTTTATAGTTAAAAAAGATCCAATCTAATAAAACAGCTCACAGCTTCGTCACTAGGAGATCAACTCCATGCTCTGGCTCCACAACCAATCTAAGAGCAGGTCCATATTTGTACTTGGGAGAAAGTGAGAAGGAGAAGTTGGAGACTATGAGGGCTAGGAGAACCTTTAGCTCAACCATGGCCAAGTTCTGCCCTAGACACACCCTTGGCCCAACCCCAAATGGCATGTACAGGTGAGGAAGCTTGCAAGCACCTGTGATCCCATTTGCAAATCTATCTGGGTTGAATTCGTAGGCATCTGGGCCCCATATTTCTGGATCAGTATGCAGTGTCACTACTGTGGTCCAAACATTGAAACCCTTTGGAACATTTATGTCCCCAAATTTCATGTCCTTGAAAGCCTCCCTTGACACCACAGTAACTGGTGGATATAGCCGCAGCGATTCTTGAATCACCATTGTTAGCTGCACACATTCAACAATAGTCAAGTTTTTATGTTAATTAACTGATATTTTCTACCTATGAAAGTACGTCTAAACATGTAAAATATTCACCATTGTTAGACTGTTTGGCAAACTAAATATATCATGTTGTTATTGTAAATTAATCAAGGAAAAGATTCTCTTGTCAAATTGTTTGACAACCTAAACTTATTATGTTGCTAGACTGTAAGTTGCTCTATATTCGTAGTTGATATATTTGACAAAAGAATATTACTAGTCCAGATTTATGACATTTGGACTCGGAGTTTATAACATAAATCACATAATCTTCCATATATTTATTGTGAATTGGCTCACCATTGGATGTTGTGATGAAGTTCGAGAGCGAAAACATAAAGGAAGATGAGAAGTGTTTTAACGGTGTCTTTTGACAGACACTTCCTGTTTTCTGTCATGTTTTCCCTCCCGACACCGAATGACGATGCCAATTCACAACAATATATAGAAGAATAGTTACTCTTATATCTTAAATTCTTCAATGGTGTAAAAATGTATACCTGTTTCATCTTGCGAACCATTTCGTTATCAGGAATCTGGCCTTGGCAAATTTGAAGGACCTCTGCCCTGACACGTTCTTGCCATTTTTGATTTGAAGCCAACAACATGAGGCACCAAGTGGCTGAAACCGCTGTGGTTTCATAGCCGGCCAAGTAAATGTTCTTGCAATTATCAACAATGAAGCGGTCTGTTGCTTCTGGGCTGAGGTCAGTGTTTCGAGCACCCTCAAGAATCATTTGCAAGAGGTCTTTCTCATATCCTGCTGCTTGTCTTTCCTTGACTACTTGCAGGATCAAAGTGCTAGCCTCCTTTTCTAATGCCCAAGCTTCCCTGTTGCTCTTCGTGGGAAGGTGTCTGCAACAATATATTATAGCAATTAACTATAGGATTGTGGGGAGCTATATGTAACACATTTATGGACCATATATTTCACAGTACCTATAGGCGAAACTACCTTTCAAGTGGAAAATGAGAAAGAAAAAAATTAGTCGTTTGCATTGCATACACTTTCTCTATTAGAGTGCCAAAGTCTCTTCCCTAATTTTCTCCAATTTTAGTTGTTTGGTCATGAATTTTTGTAAGAAAACCTTAAGCCCCAATTGTGAGTATAAGGTACCTCATTCCAGGAACTCCAGTCAAAAAGATTTTCTTGGACATAGCCTCCTGGAGATTTCTTAGTTTCTGAAATATCTCTTCCCCTTTGGAGTAGTTGCTTCCAAAACAAGCTCTTGAGATTACATCACCAGAGAAACTTCTTATGTAGCTGTCAATTTTTATGTCGGCAACTCCTCCCTCTGCCTCAATTCTATTGTTCCATGAATTTATCAGAGTAGTTGTTGACTCTGTAATTAAGTTGATCATTCCCTGCAAGATTTACCATGGTTGCAATCACAACAATTCTTGGCACCATTTGCTATGAATTATATAGTAATATACAGATCAAATCTTCTCTAAACATGACATCCGTTGTTTATTCAAGAACGGATTGTCGATATCATTATCCATAATATGTCAATATTAAAACATACTATCCACAATATCGATACAAAATATATATGTACCTTAACTTTCTCCATGTATAGTTCAGGAGCAATGACTTTGCGCTGGTGGGCCCATGAGGCGCCATTTGAAGTTAAAATACCTTGACCAAGCAAGGGGCCGCGCTCTTTATATTGATAAGTAGGTTTTCCCAAGTCCAAGGACGTGCAGGTTGTAATCTCCCTCACTGTGTCTGGTTGGTTCGCATATAATATCTGTGTGTTGCCAAGTGCAAACATAAATACTTCACCTGCAGATAACCTAATTATTTAGTACAAACAATAAATAAATTAAGACTCACTGAAAATACTAGCAATTTTTTATGAGTTTTCATAGTCATTTTTTTATTATGAATTTTCTATGGCCCAACGCTACCTCCACTCTGTTAGTCTCCCTCACAACAACCCACTCTCTGTTTTTCTCTCTCCCTCCTGAACTCACTCTCTGGTTCTATCTGCTTTATTCTCTCCTCCATATTGATATCCCTCTCCTTCTCTCTCCTTTTCTCTCTCCCCCTCCCAAACTTTCTCTGGTTCCCTCTCATTTTCTCTCTCCCCCCCCTGATCTCTCTCTTATTCCCCTTTGAAGTCACAGATCCCCTTCGAAGTCACAAATCTCCATTTGGTTCCACTGAGCCATGGTCGGTGGTGGATGATTTTCCGGAAGGTTCAATTGGGTTTGACAGTGGTGGTTCAATTTGGGTTCAACTGGGTTGTGGTTCCACTGGGTTTGAATTAGTGGTGGTTGGTTCGAGTGACTGCGTTTGACGACGGTCTGTGGTGGTTCGACTGGGTTTGTGGTCGTTACCCTATATAATGATATAGATGAACAACATGTATACTTAATATTAAAACGAACAGTAATAATACCATATTGCTTCCTCCACTTCTCAAAAAATGGAAAGAGCAGAGCAGCACAATTATGAGTGGTGGGAGCTTCACCCTCCCTGAAAACATTGCCGGAGCCTCGAGAATTCTTTATCTCCATAATGTTTCCCAGAAGAAGAGTAGCCGGGGGTCCGCTAATGCCTTGCTTGGTTAGCAGGGACCTCAGCTTCTTCGGCTTCGCCACAAGCCCATTGTACAAGCGCACCAACAATCCTATAAACGCTAGCAGAACAAGGGACATCAACATTTTCGCATCAACTTGAAGAAGCTCCATTAGAAAGGAAGAAGGAAAACCCCCGATACTTCAAACCCTCTGAGAGTGAGAGAGTTCAGTTTTTGTTGTTGATGATTTTCAAATTTTGCAGACTCTTCATGGATATTTATATACGAGTTTTACTATTCACAGCAGCTTAGTCGCTTTTCAAAGGCGAAAGTTGCCGTCTAGAGCTGTTCGTTGAAAGTAAAAGTTTGAGTACTGCAAGTTCTCATTTTTTTCCAATTTTATTATTTTTCTGACTTTTCTCTATTGTGAACATTCCGACCTCCTTTCTCTATCAACCACATCCGAACAAAAAGAACAGGAAAAAGTAACAATGCTACAGAGTCTGCAAGGACTCCTCAAACTCATTTAGTTTCTCACTCTCTGCTTCATTTTCTCCTGTATTCACCAAAATCCAAGAGTCCATATGAAAATGTACAATAAAGATCAGAAGGTAAAAAGATGTATTATTCCACTGTTTGAGTATATGAGGAAGTTATAATTTTCATTTTCTTTGAATTCCTGAGAACTAGAGAGTGAGCATAAGAATTATGTGTTGGCGAGTCCTTATTTAGTTATGAATTTAATTACTTACTCGTTTATATAGTTCTAATTGTAATTGAGATTTATTTCCTATTTTATCTCTTTTAGAATTAACACATGTTTGTATAAAAAGATAGGTGATTTAATTTGGTCCTTAAAGGTTGGCTGTGCTAGCTGATAGAGATAGGCATAAGAACTTGAGAGTTGTGATGAACCAACGGATCCCACCACGGTGGTGGTGGATCCCACCCCAAGGCACTTACGATGGAATTTCAGTGGGGTCTTTTTTCCTCCAGTGTTATTAAAAAAAAAAAAAAAGAAGTTTTGTGTGAACTGCTGTGCAGTTAATGAAATTACGCAGAAATCGTTTGCTCACTTCTTAGCTTTGATTTGGTCAGTTGTAAAAAAACACATGGAACCATGGACATGCAAAACAGTCTATGTCCATGGTTTCTTGCTTTATTTATTGTTTGGCATAGTTTTTTGTTTTATTTTTTTTTTCTTATACAAGCGACATTAAAGAAGGGAAATCGAACCTAAAATCATATGTGCAAGAATAACTGTTCTTAACCACTTGAGTAACAAGCTCCTTACATAGTTTCTAGCTTTAAATTTTGGTATGATGTTCAAGATTGGCAAACCCCGCACTAGAATAAAGCTTCATTATTTTACATAACAAATGGGACTGTTAAAATTTCAACAACATGAGATTCTCAAAAGAGGAAAGGAAGTCAGTCAAGGGGATTGCCATAGCAATCATACTCTCACCATTATTCGTAAAATTTCTTGCAATTCCTCTGAGTCAGTGGTATTGAAATGCCTAACGCCGACAACTTTGAAATGTATTGACAAGAATAGGAAATTGAGAGGTTTGATGTAGCTAGGGAGAGAGAGAGAGACCACTTTCTACATCATGATTCATTGGTTACCCACATGAATTACTTCTGTATTCTACCAGCCTAACAATTTCAAATGATCAAAATCCCCATCCAGTCAAGGGTACCGATCTGAACATTGAATTTTGCAACCATAGCCACTCATATAAGGACAGCAGATCCAAAGTCATATTTAGTCGTATTATTCCAAAATGGCTGCCTTAATTGTGCCCATTGATTATATAATATCTTAGATTAGTCAAGTTAGTAAACTCATATGATTTCTGAAAGCAGACTAGAGCAATGCAACAATATTGTTCTTATCTTATTTCGGATACGGAACTTAAAAATTGAAGTTTATTGACGTATGTGTCAATTTGAAAAAATTTATTTACTACTTTAATAATTTGTTCCTTATAAATAAGAAGCTAGGGGTAAATCTAACCAAAACTATGTTGAGAAAAGTACGTAGTATGTTTCTGGAAAAAAAATAATAATATAGGAGTAAAACTCACTATTTTTCTTTTAATTTTTATAGTTTGGATTCTGAAAGGTTTATAATCATTTTAGACGTTACACAGTGATTATTGAGTTTCGAAACTAATGTGGTATGCAGTGTTATATTTATTGTATTCCCAAATATAATCACCTACCGTATCATTTGATAACTACTATATTTATTGTATTACTACTATTACGTATTCTTTTCTAGCAATACTTATTTATTTTTTTTCATTCACAAAATCAAAGGTGTGATGATGTAATTCTAATTTCTACCAGCTGATCGATCAACACAGGTTTGCCTTGCAAGTTGCAGGAACAATTACTATAGACAGTATTCCAACTCACTTGTTCATAAACTCAAATTTTTCCTCTTTAAAAAGTAACTATTTGAGTTTTGTTCGGACTCAAACCGTTTTTTACTCAAACCCTTTATACTTAAATTTTCAATCCGCAACTTTATTAAAATTTTAAAGAATGGTTTAAGTCTAATTTTCTTTTTATGGATAAATTTTCTTCATTTAATCTTTTTAGATAACTTTATAATTTAATTTTTTGAACAATTTGACCTGAAAAATTGAAATTCTATGAATATAATTTTATTTAAGAAATAGGTGGATATTTATAGAGTTTGGAGTGAGTTTTGTGGTTAGTATAATTTAGATTAATTTAAAATATTATTTTGATTTTTATATTTAAATTTTAGCAGTTAAATTTTTTTTTTTTTACTTTTAAGTAACTTGAATTTAATATGAATCGTTGATTTGGATTTTTGCTGGAACTAAAAAAAAACACTGCAACACCAGCGCGCGACATCATGTGCAACACAACCACCGCGGGCGCTCCTTGCATGTGGACTGCGTCATGGTCAGAGGAGATGGCCTTATGTCTTTCATCTACCGTACGAGGTTCAATGCCTTGGTCAATATGCGAACAATAAAAAAAATTAAAAGGTTTGTGTTTTTTCTTCGTAAGTGTCGAAAGAGGGTAGAACAAGTATATATTTTATTTTGTTGTTACGATTATTTCCTGCTTATATTGACTCAAATGTAGTTATATTGACTTGGAAGTACTGCATTGCTTTAAGTTCAATTTCTCTTTTATTTTTTCTTTCTTCTTTTTTTAATAAAAAAAGAACGAAAATATGATGACTTATTTGAAGTAAAAATTTATATAAAAATGAAGTCTAAAATATAAAGAAATAAAACACTGTGATGTTAGTTGAGATTCAAAATTTTAAGAGTTATTTCGGTAACTATATATAGTAGGTATGTCCATACTTTGTTTTATATTTATGATGATATGGTCTATTTTCGAGTTTTCGTTTCCTTTGTTTTAAGTTTATTGTTTTTTTCAACTAATAAAATGTCTTACATTGAGAGCACAATGCTAAGGTGTAGCGTTGTGACTTTATAATTTTGCATTGTTATTAAGGCATGTCACTGTTACGTCTATTTTGGGGCACGACATATGGAAACTTCAACTTGGATCATGAATCTTTGGTTTTGCTTATGGAGGTTTTATTTTTGGGCTCTTTAGTTTTAACCCATAAAAAACTTAACTAATTTGGAAGAAAGATAATTAATTTTGCTTAATTAATATAAAACCAAAGCCACCTAATTTTACCAAAAGGATATCCAACAACCCTAAAATTACTACATGTGCCATTGTGCTTAACTGTCCCGGCTTTTTAAGAAGAAGGATAGAATTGTCTTATCAGTTGTTATTTTTTACCTGGTCCAACGAATCTGGGCCTCTCTTTGGGCTAATCCAAAATAGTAGTTTTTTCCTAGGTATTAAAACTAAAACCAAAATATCAAATATCTTACAAACTAATTAATAAAGTTAATTATGTCCAAAACCTAATTTTTCTTTTATTTTTTGCTCATGAGGGTTTTGCTTTTGTTCGGGATTTTGATCATTTGAATTTTGAAGATTTGGAAATTATTTAATCTGGAAGAACATAGAACAGACTCATGCAACAAAGAAGAAGAAGAATATAGAACAAAACAAACTCCATAATAGATAATACAGTGTAGAAAAGTGGTAATAGGAAACACATTTGATCCTCTCTCCTTGTGAACATTTTGAAGTTTGCCTCCGTTAGGCCTTTCAATACCACTGGCTCATAGGAAACAATTTTCTGCGAATCCCTTGACTTTCTATTTGTTAGAGAACTTCCATCTACTTGTCATGGGCAAATAAAGGGCAAGTAGTACATAGCGTCCACTGGCACGATTTCATATCTCTTGGGATTTTCCAATATTTCTCTCATATTCATTTTACTATGATTTTGTTTTATATATCCTTGACCATATTTATTTTCCAGTTGATTTGCATCTATAGCCTTCTCTAGCAATCATCCATTGTGAGGCAAGGAAGGCAAGCACTCTGCAAATATGGCTTGTTTGTCTTCTCTTTCTCTTTCATCATATTTACCTCTTTCTTTCATGATTACAAATTGTTGCAGCTACATAGTTTGGTTGCGCAGATTTTGACTGCTTAGGGATCCTTAACATGTAAGCTATTGTTACCGTTGTTTGAATTGGGCTCCAACTTGTGCTTGTGTTTATAGAATTATAATACTTAAACTTTGGAATTGTAGTTGCTTTCATTTTCTTAACAATCAATTTAATTCTCTCTATTTTGTTTTTCTGTCTCAGCCCCAATCAATATTCTTGAAAGAGCAAATAGACTCTATTTGGCAGAAAGACTGAGCTCCAAGAATGAAGGCTAGCGAACCAATTAACTTTGGGTATTCATCCATTTTACATGTAACTGGTTGAAGTTGATTATGCAGAATTTCTCATTTTTTTAATTATATAAAGTAAGTCAAGTTTTAATTTTTGAGTGTATAAATTCATTAATAAAGCATTATGGTTGGTTTTCTAGTTAAAATCGTTGTATAGCATCATAGGAAACAAAAAAGAACTAAAATGTAAAAGCTTAGGAACTTATTAGACGACGGTTTTTATAAATAACCGTCATCTTTACAAACAATCAACAACGGTTTTAATAAAAAAAATGTCATCTTTACCTATAAACAATGACGGTTTTTAACAAAGAAAAGTCATCTTTATATAAAATCAACGACAGTTTATAACAAAAAACGTCATCTTTATATCAAAACAACGACGGTTTTTAATAAAATCGTCGTCTTTACAGATAAATAATGACGATGAAAAGCCGGTGTAGTTTGACACTCAAAAGATGTCGGTCGATTTAACGACAGTTTTCAAAGCATCACAATGACAGTAAATCCCCGTCGTCTATTTCATTATTTGTAGTAGTGGTGGAGAGGTTTTTTTTAGGTATCCGAATACTCTACTTATTTTTTCTCTGCTTAATATGCTTGACTTTTATTCTAAAGGTGCCACTTTATTAAAAATCATCTAAAGGCTAAAATATTGACACCTCACATTAAAAAAAGAAAAACAAAACAAGTATCTAAATCCTTCTTACATCTCCTTCTCCCAATTCATCTTCTTCTTCATCATGTAATCTCTGTCATTAAAGAAATCCATTGATAGCAATAAGAAGTGGGTATAATTGAAGTCACAAAAAATTCATGCTTGAACATTAATTATACATCAAAAAAGCAATTTGAGACTTTATTTGATTTGAGCCCTAAATTAATACACGTCCAAATGGAGAAGAAGAAATCAAAACATTTGAGAAGAAGAAAAGATGTCGGTGATGGTAATAATTTTTTTTCTTTTTCTTCCCTTGTGACTGTTGCTAACTGGAAGCTTTATCAACCACAATAATATATTTGTGCAATGAACCTTTTCTTAAATGGTGTTTTAGCTTGTAAAAGTGATGACGCAAATTTAAAGCTGTTGATCCATTGCAAACGGAGTTTGCTGCATATCTATAACCAAAATCAGATGTTTGCACCGAAAAAAACTTTGTTGACGAAAAGATTGATGAGCGATAAGATTTTGGGGCTGGGGGGAAACATGCAGACAAAGAAGAAGAAGGAAAAAAAAAAAGGCTAGAGACATTATGTTTAGGCGTTAGTTAAGTTAGGGTTTTTTTTTCTTCTCAATTTTAATTAAGAGTAAGTTGGGTTTTAATTTTAAGGATAATGTGTCCAATTTAAATTCCTTAGATTAAATTTTACTAAGGTGACATGTGGAGAACAAAATTTAAGTCGATCATGGCAAATAAAATCAGAGCAGAGGATACGGATCCTTTTTTAGCCCAAGAGGCCTTTTGCCATGGCAAAAGACCATGAGTGGAAATACTCTTAAACCAAAAATATATATATATATATATATTTTAATGAAGCTCAATAAATACACTTCAGGGACATAAGATCATACAGGATCCCCTATTCCTATATTAGAATTTCTCCATCAAATGTGAAAGACATGTTGCATTGCTGCAACAAGCAAGACAAACGCCAATTATTGGTCAGCTTTGGTACAAATTGAAATTTGATCACAACTTTGATTTTTGTTGGTCAGCTTTGGTACAAATTGAAATTTGATCACAACTTTGATTTTTGTTGGTCAGCTCATATTATTGGTAGAGAAAAGGATGCATTTACATGAATTTTCTTTCACTACCCACAAAATTCAAAATACATATGTAGCTAATAGAGTTGAGGTCGATCCCATCGTACATATATAGTAAGTAAATGTATGAACTATGAGGATATGAAGAAACGTCTCATATTGAAGTTAAGAAATTTTGCGAGGACTTATAATTAAGGAGTTGGGTCATCTTCTCATTGTCAATTAATTTTGGAGTATAACCTCAACTTTTCTTCCTGGTATATTTATGCTCCACATTTCACTTAGTCATAATAATTCTTAATTTTCGTTTAATCACTTAAAAATAGAAAAACTAGTAGAAATAGTAAATACCAACTTGCTAGTTGATCGTAGAACAAAATTAGTGTTGGAGGTCCCTGAGAAAGTTCAATGTATTCTATCAATATATCTTAACTTCAAACAGATACAGCATCTTTATACATACAGAGCATGTCTATTCTAAGTAAATACATACTAATTATTTGCTAACTATATTCGGATCCTACAATCTTTCAATCTCAGATTATTGACTGATTGCCAATTATATTCAGATCCTACAATCTCTCAATCTCAGATCATTGACTGATTTTCTTTCCTTTAACACTCCCCCTCAAGTTGGAAGATGGATATTGATGACACCCAACTTGCCAAGAAGTGAACAGAATGCAGGTGCCCTCAATGGCTTGGTAAACAAGTATGCTATATGCTCTCCAGTTTGCACATATCCAGTCTTGATCTCACCTCTTTCTATTCTTTCACGAACAGTGTGACAATCGAGCTCAATGTGTTTGGTTTGTTCGTGATACACGGGATTTGCTGCAATATATAGGGCAGCTTGATTATCACAAAACAACTTTGCAGGTTCAGCATGAGTAACACGCAGATCATGCAATAGATATCTTAACCAAGTGAGTTCACATGTAGCTGCAGCCATTGAACGATATTCAGCTTCAACAGATGATCTCGCAATTGTAACTTGTTTCTTGCTTTTCCAGGACACCAGTGCGTTACCAAGAAAGATGCAATATCCCGTGACTGACCAGCGTGTCATTGGGCAACGAGCCCAATCAGCATCGCAATAACCAATTAGGTTCAACTTGTTCTGTGTAGAGAATAACAGCCCTTGCCCTGGAGCTCCTTTAAGGTAGTGAAGTAGATGATTTACAGCATCAAGATGTTGACGTTTAGGCTCTTGCATAAACTGACTGAGTGTATTGACTGCATAAGTAATTTCTGGCCTTGTAATTGTGAGATAGATTAGCTTTCCAACTAAGCGTCGATACCTAGTAGGATCTTTGAGCAGTTCACCTGTAGAAGATAATGTGATATCAGGATCCATGGGAACCTTGGCTGGTTTAGCTCCAAGTAGTCTAGCTTCTTCCAAAATGTCAACAGTATACTTGCGTTGACATATAGAAATTCCCATTTTTGACCGTGCCACCTCAACACCAAGGAAATATTTCAAGGTCTGAGATCTTTGATTCGGAATTGGCTGCCAAGGAAATGCTTCAATTTACAGATTACCTCATCATCATTCCCTGTGATGATCATGTCATCTACATAGAGCAATATAATAGTTAGGGAACTTCCATGTACCTGTGTGAACAGAGAGTAATCTGCCCTAGATTGCTTGAAACCAATGCCACATATAGTAGATGAAAACTTGCCAAACCAGCTCCGTGGAGCTTGTTTCAGTCCATATAAGGACTTGTGAAGTCGAATACAACCTGCTGCTCCCCCTGTCGATGTGAACCAGGTGGAGGTAACATGTAAACCTCCTCGTGGAGGTCTCCATGGAGAAACGCGTTCTGAACGTCCATTTGATGAAGAGACCATTGGCGAGCAGCCGCAACCGTGAGTAAGCAGCGGACAGTGATCAACTTCGCAACCGGAGCAAATGTGTCAGTGAAGTCAATACCTTCACGTTGTTTGAACCCCTGGGCAACAAGGCAGGCCTTGTAACGATCAACGGAGCCATCAGAGTGGTATTTAATCCAAAAAATCCACTTGGAACCAATGGGACGATGACCAGGAGGCAGAGAAACCAGCGACCAGGTGTGGTTGTCTTCAAGAGCTTGCAGCTCAGAATTCATCGCAGCAACCCATTGAGGGTCATGACAGGCCTGTTCATATGAAGAAGGCTCTACCAATCGGGATATATTACACACATAATTTCGATAAGCAGGAGAGAGACTAGAGTAAGATACATATTGATGAAGGGGATACCTGGTTCCAGACGTGGAGGAAGAAGCAACTCCAGGCGTGAGCAAGGCGGTGTGATGAGCTTCATAGTCCCGAAGATAGGAAGGAGGACGTGGAACACGCGCAGACCGGCGAGGTAAGGAGGATGAGTCAAGAGGAGGAGGATGAGGCTGTGAAGGTTCAACGGAGGACGACGGCTGGGCAATTGAAGGAGAGGTGAGGCCGGGGATTGGAGAACCAGAGCCACCATCGAGAGAAGTAAGAGGCGGCGTGGAGATTGGGGAATTAGGGTCTGGAATGGTATCGGGTTGGGAGGTTGGCTAATCAGAGTGGGCCGGGTCTAGGGAAGGTAAGCGTGGGGAATGTGGGCTTGGAGACACTGGGCCTGGCAGAAAAAAAAAAGGTCTGAAGTGGTAGGAGGAGTAGGCAGAATGGGTTGGTCCGTGGGAGGATTAGGAGAAGAGGGAGAAAAAGGAAATGAATGTTCATGAAAAATGACATCCCGAGACACAAAAAATTTCTTTGTTTCAAGATCAAAGACGCAATAGCCTTTCTGACTAAGAGGGTACCCAAGAAAAAGACAAAGACTAGCCCAAGTGTCAAATTTGTGAGTGGGGTTAAGATGAGTGGCATAGCAAAGGCACCCGAAAACCCGTAGGTGAGAATAAGATGGTGATTTCCCATGTAATCGCTCATAAGGGGTTTTATGAGAGAGTAAGGGGGTGGGGAGTCGATTTATGAGGTAACATGTTGTTTGAAGACTAGCTCCCCAAAATTGCAAGGACAAGTTAGCTTGGAACCGAAGTGCGCGACCAATGTTTAAGAGATGACGATGTTTGCGTTCAACGACCCCATTTTGTTGAGGAGTATATGTGCAAGAATGTTGAAAATTAGTACCATGTTTAAGAAAAAATGGACGCATGGATAGGAATTCACTACCATTGTCAGAACGAAGAGTTTTAATGGAGCGATTAAATTGAGTGGTGACCCAAGAAAAAAATGATTTCAAAATGGTTTGAGTATCAGATTTAAAATTCATAAGATGAACCCAAGTGAACGAGTGAAATCATCAACAATTGTCAAAAAATAACATGCCCCAGAATGTGTACGGGTATTATGAGGGCCCCAAATGTCACAATGAATAAGATCAAAAGGTGCAACTGTTTTAATTGAACTAGAAGTAAATGGTAATCTGGTTTGTTTAGCCAAAGGGCAAACATCACAAATTTGCTCAGAATGAAACATAATTTCAGGAATGGTCTGGGATAAAAAATGAAGGGGGGCAGATGACGGATGTCCAAGTCGTTGATGCCAAAGTGTAGAGGTACGACGAACATGAGTAGCAAGGTAAGGATTTTGGGTAGGTGTGAGGTAGTAAAGCCCATCAAAATGCTTGCCCAGGCCAATCGTCTTCTTCGTATCCACGTCCTGCACAACACAAAAAATTGGAAAGAAAATTACAATACATCGAAGAGCTCGCGTTAATTTACTAACAGATAACAAGTTGACACGAAATTTTTGAACATGTAGAACTCCATCAAGAGACAAGTCGGGCGATAGATTCATAGATCCAATGTTACGTATTGCTGCCTGTTCTCCGTTGGGCAAAGTAACAAATTCATGATGTGTGGCAGTTTGATTATGTGTAGGAGCCGAATGAGAAATGTGATCGGTGGCCCCGCTATCCACAATCCAATATAGCGTGGAGTGTGGATCATGTTGTGTAATATTACAAGTGGGTGTAATGATACCTATTGCATGTGCTAGAGGCTGACTGTTACCCTTCTTATTACAAAGCATAGCCATAAGTTCTTTGTACTCCTCAGTGGTGAAGGTTGGTCCATCAACGGGGGTTGTCTTGGTGATAGCAGTAGGTTGGACTGGTGACTGAATGACTTCAACGTTGTGAGCTGTTGGACCTGAACGCTGGTTTCTGGGCTTAACATTTTTGCCATGCCATTTATGGCCCACAGGGAAACCAATAATAAAGTAGCATCGTTCTTTCATATGACCATCTCCATCGCAATATGATCACTTTAGGGATTTACTGGATTGTGACCAACCTGTGGAGGGAGTGGCGGCCACCGAAGAACGACCGGTTTGCATCACATGTAGAGTAACCAGATTGTCATGCCTACTGGTAACCTCTAGCTGGCGCTCGTGTTGGAGAACCAGACCGTGAAATTTGCGTGTGTCAGGTAAGGGATTCATCATGAGAATTGAGCCTTGAACCGTAGAGTAGGTGTCGCTCAAACCCATCAAAAATTGCATCACCCTTTCTTTCTCTTCTCTCACAGCAAGTTTTTTTAGTCCTTCACAGTCACAGATAAAGGGCTCTTGGTATGAAGCCAACTCATCCCAAAAAGCTTTCAACTTTGTGTAATATATGGAGATAGTTTACGGTCTTTATCTGCACTTGACAATTTCTTGTCGAATCTGATAAATTCTGGCGTCATTGCTATGTGAAAAACGATCTCGAAGATCTGTCCAAACAGCCGCTGCTGTTTTAGCATAAAGGACGCTGCTGTTTTAGCATAAAGGACACTGCTGGCGATGTCCGGATAGAGAGAGTGCAAGATCCATGACAGGACCATGTCATTGCAGCGCTGCCAGATTGAGAATTTAGAGTCATTGGATGAAGGGGCCTTGACTGATCCATCAACCAATCCAAGTTTGTTCTTGGCGCTGAGGCTGAGATGCATAGATCTGCTCCATTGGCCATAATTGTGACCTTCGAGTTTGATGTTAACTAGGGAAAGTCCCGGTGTGTCGGAGTTGTGCAAAGTCAGAGGATCGGAAGAGATAGGAGCCGTCTCTGTAGATTTTGATTCACTCATAATGTTGTGTTTCAATGGTGTTTGCAGTACGTTTGTGGTTGTAGCGGAAGGTGTTGGGGCAGAGTCACAAAGATAGATGCTCTGATACCATGAGAAAGTTCAATGTATTCTATCAATATATCTTAACTTCAAACAGATACAGCAGCTTTATACATACAGAGCATGTCTATTCTAAGTAAATACATACTAATTATTTGCTAACTATATTCGGATCCTACAATCTCTCAATCTCAGATTATTGACTGATTGCCAATTATATTCAGATCCTACAATCTCTCAATCTCAGATCATTGACTGATTTTCTTTCCTTTAATAGTCCCTCACCTAACCTAACCCACAAACATGAATTATTAATATATAGTCTTCATGTTAGTGGACCAAACCAGAGTGAGAAAAAGATTTCCGTGCGAATTCACATCAGAAAATCACTTTTGGTTCATCAAAACAGACTCTCAAGTTTGAACATACATGCATATATTCATGGGGTTGGCTGGCCCTGAGTGAACCAATACTCAACTTGCAAAGCAAGGCTGCAAACTCTATGCTTCCACATTGACGAATTGTTGATGCGGCACTTTAGGCCACAACTTAGTGATGTCCGGGCCTTCGAAATGCTCTGGGCTTCGGTGGAGCACTCAATCTGCAAGATGAGAATACGCTCGATAAGACCTAGAGCACCGGTGTGGTACCGACCGAACGCTATCCGATACTTAAGTAAGTACAAATTTAGTAGATAATCTGGACAGAGCAATGGCTAGTATGCCAAAAGTTCCAGTCACCTCCATTTTGGGACTTGTGCCTCTTTTTATAAATCTTGGGAGGTGTGCATGTTGTGTAGAATTTCAATGTGGGACTGTAGACATTCGATGTGGGTTCTCCACGTGGCCAAAGAGTGAATTTGCCCTAACCTTGCCATCGGCAGTCCTAGGTGCCGAGGGCTACCTTGCCGATGCTTTCTTTGTCCATACGTCTTGCTCTTATTGGTCGTTGATTCTGGTACAAACAGGAGTCCCCCAAGTCCCCAATTGAGAGAGTTTCTCAGTTGGGAAATGTTTTTTTCTTCGGTACGCGTGGATTGCCACAAGAAGGACTGATTCAGTTTACTTGTATGATACCATTTGGCATATTTGTGGGAGCCGAGGTACCTAGGCCTTTCTTGGAAGGTATGTTCTCTTCGTGTAAGGAGAAATCCAGGTATTCCAAGGGTCACCTGGTTTTGTTGCGTCGTTCAATAGACATGTCCTTCCGTACGGCAGAGTTTAGCTTGTTATTATGTCCCTTCCGAGGGCATCGTCATCGCTTGAGCTTCCGTATGTGGCGTGCTTTGTCGAGAAGCGGAATCGATTCGACAGAATGACGCTTAGTCTTCTGCGCCTTGCCTGCGGACTCCTCTCGCGTGCAAATGGTGCCACGTGTCAGAGTGCGCATGCGAGGCAAGGTCATTATGGCACCAGTTGGTTTTTTGAGGTGTACCAGTCACTCCCTTTCTCTATAAATAGTGGGGGACTTCGAATGGAAGGGTCACTTGCGTTTGTGAGAGCATTTTTTAAAGGCGATTTTTGGCAAGATACATTGGGCAATCAAGGTGACTTTCGACGACTTTCTAGTGGCGGAGCGATTTCCGATGATCCCGACACTGTAGCAATAAGGTATTTCCATTTTTTCAGATTTTTTCTAATTAAAATGTGTCCTTATGGCTTGATTTAGACTATGAACATACATGAACATGAAGATCGTTCGGTAGTCTAGTTACCGTAGGTAGTGACGGCCATAAGAAACCTTAGTTTAATCTTTGCGCATGACATTTAGTTTCATTTTTCTTGTTAGTAGATGTCCGATAGCG
Source organism: Prunus dulcis (assembly GCF_902201215.1). Taxonomy (NCBI): domain Eukaryota; kingdom Viridiplantae; phylum Streptophyta; class Magnoliopsida; order Rosales; family Rosaceae; genus Prunus; species Prunus dulcis. Next base: position 2,855,625 of record NC_047655.1, on the reverse strand, counting down.
AGTCTGCATATGATATCAAACCTAATGCGTTCGATGGCAAGTCCTCGGATGATCAAAGAGATTCTGGTAGCATGGCATTGAGCTTCGACAGTGCCGATAGTGAAGAAGCTGACGTCGAGGTCGTCGATGAGAGAATTAAAGTTGTACCCTCCTTAGGCAGGGGAAAGGTGCTACAAACGGATAGGGCTGTGCCATTGGCTGCGATACTGTGCGGCAACGCTTGCTCCAGCATTAGCCAATACTATGAAGTTTTTAATGAAAGATACGCGGTTGCCAGATCGGCATGCCAGTTATCACTCGGAGACTTCTACTTCTGGTCGGGGCGACATTCCTGCCGAGTCTTCTTCCCATCCAGTAGTGACTATAGCTCTACAGGGAAACCTTAGGGTACCGTTAGGTCAGCCCAAGGAGTATCTGTTCGGCATAGACTATTTAGGGCCCAACTTGATCACCGAAGCCAAGCTAGCCAAATATTGTGCGGAATATCTTATCCCAGATTCGGTCAGGTGGAGAATCCCGGGGCCTACCGAGTCTTAAAGCAATCCAAAAGATGGTGAGGTTGTCTTCCTCACAGACGTTCTGAAGCAAGGTGTCCGTCTACCATTGTAGCCTTCGGTTCAAAGGATCTTAGCCGATTTGGGCTATGCCCCCGGTCAGCATAACCCCAACTTCTAGGTGGCCTTGATGGGGGTTATCGTTGCCTTTGGCCTTGCCGAGGAGGGTGAGCCTACATATGAACAATTCTCATACCTGTACAGCGTCATGAAGTCCAAGTGCGCTGGGCATGGAGGCTGGGTTTAGGCTAATTGATTGCGAGCGTCTGAACGTGACCATTCGTGAGGGCAGTGCCAACCTCACAGAAGTCTTGGAGAAATCAGAGGGTGCTTCTGTCCGGTGACTGGGAGTTACTTTCGGATTGACCCGTCTGTTTCTGTATACCTACAACGTTTCAGATGGCTGGTAGGGGTTTAGGTTGTCATTCGACACCGTCTTTTTTTTAATATCTCTTATCGTTTCTTATGTGTACTGATTCTTACAGGTAAACTAAAGCAGCCAATTCCCACCAGAGCGGACATACAGAAGGTGGATAGGGTAAAGAGCAAGCTGTCGGCTGCTGATTGGATCTATCCGAATTTTCTCTTTATCGCCAACCTGATAAGAGCTCGTCTCGTCGACCTAACATAGAGTAGGTCTACAATTCATTGCCGTTCAGTTTAGATCATATTTCAATGCAGTCTTTACTGACCGATCGTGAAATTTTCTGCAGTGACTGATGCTAGGAAGCAATCGGAAGTATCAAGGAGACATCTCCTACTAGGGGCCAAGACGAAAAAGCAACAGCGGCATCAGCAGCAGCACAGCTCCTCTGCCTAGAAAGTCATTGCTTCGGAACCATCGGAGACTGACATGGAGAATTAGACTCTAGCTGAAAGGCTTCGGCAGCTAGACGATCAGAATTATCGTGCTGAAAACTTGGTTGCCACAAGGGAGGCTTAGTAGGAAGTTACTGGTAAGCGACCCCAGTGATTGAGCTTGACGCTCCGGCTAGGCCAAAGAGAGCAAGGGTGTTGGATCACGACAGGTCTATCTTTGCCGCTGAAGACGAAGACAACCAGGTTACGGATCCAGTCACCATCACCTGTCCTCCGAATACTGATCATTGGTTCGCAAATGGACTTGGTTGAGATTGACGAGCTATCGAAGAAGGGCCTTCGAGAGGAAGCCTGTCGTGCATTTCGTCTACAAGCCTCAGTAAGTGTTCTCCATAAGTTCTTCTGTGATTCCAAATTTGTCTAGTGATTGGGAATAATATAAATTTAATTATTTTGGTAGGCATCCATGGACATGTTGCTATGTATGGAAAGAGCCATCAATGCTGCCGAAAGTGCCAAGAGGGCCTACTACGATGGCCGCTCCAAGGTTGCCGAGTCGGGCAAGGTGCTGCAGGACCATGCCAACCTCATCAAAGACAAGGAAGGTCTCGAATGGCAAGTGAAAACGTCCGAGAAGAAGCTTGCCGAGATGAGGGGTGCCTTGAAGGCTACAGTTAATACGGCAAGGGAGGCCAAGGTGGCTAAGGAGGCGGTCCGGGTGGTTCTGGAAAAAGCTGAACTATCCAAGGCCATCGAGATCGAGGCTGCCATTAGGGAAGCAGTTAGTCAATATCGATCATCAGAAGAACTCACCGTTCTTTTAGAATTCTATCGCTTCAACCCGGGTCAAAAACTTAACCTCAACTTTGATGTTGATCCACCTCCTCTACCGGAAGGGCTTACAGAAGAAATGATTGAGGATTACGAGGGTGAAGACGCTCCTCCCGAGTCAGGTCCAGAAGCCGAGGCCGAGGCTGATGGCCGTGACGTCGTCCAGGGTACCGAAGAGCCTGATGTCTAATTTTACTCATGTTTTTTTGTAGAATATTTTTGTATCTGTATTCGCCATAAGGCGACTTACCTTGAACACCTTGATGCCGATGACATCCTTTTATTTAATTAAGTATTTCGACTCCATTTCTTTTTTCTTTTCTTTTTTACTTTTTTACTTTTTTGTAACTGACTTGACTCACGACAGTCTATATTTTTGAACAAATTGATGTCGAGGGCATCTTTTAATCGTAATGTGCCATTTTGACTTTTCAATGGTGCGTATTTTCTTTTTATGAATGGATTTTGTTGCCGATGGCTAACAACATTGCCGAAGGTCTTAAAGTAACAATTTAAAGTAAAAACATTTGGTAGGTTTTTACTTATTTTGATTCTATTTTTATTGCCGAAGGTGAAAGATAGAACATAAGAGAACAAGCCCTGAGTGAACCAATACTCAACCTGCAAAGCAAGGCCGCAAACTCTATGCTTCCACGTTGACGAATTGTTGATGCAAAAAAGTGGTTTGGCACTTTAGGGCACAACTTAGTGATGTCCGGGCCTTCGGAATACTCTGGGCCTCGATGGAGTGCTCAATCTGCAAGATGAGAATACGCTCGGTAAGACCTAGGGCATCGGTGTGGTACCGGCCGAAGACTCTCCGATGCTTAAATAAGTACGGATTTAGTAGATAATTTGGACAGAGCAGCGGCTAGTATGCCAAAAGTTCTAGTTACCTCCATTTTGGGACTTGTGCCTCTTTTTATAAATCTTGGGAGGTGTGCATGTTGTGTAGAATTTCGATGTGGGTCTGTAGACATTCGTTTTGGGTGCTCCACGTGGCCAAAGGGTGAATTTGCCCTAACCTTGCCATCGGCAATCCTAGGTGCCGAGGGCTACCTTACTGATGCTTTCTTTGTCCACACATCTTGCTCTTATTGGCCGTTGATTATGGTACAAACAGAGTTGGGTCACCCTCTCATTGTCAATCAATTTTGGAGTATAACCTCAACTGTTCTTCCTGGTATATTTATGCTTCACGCTTCACTTAGTCAAGATAATTCTTAATTTTCGTTTAATCACTTAAAAATAGAAAAATTAGCAGACGATTAAATATTAATGAGGATATTGACTTGCAAGGTGTAGAAATAGTAAATGCCAACTTGCTAGTTGATCGTAGGACAAAATTTGTTGGAGGTCCCAACCTCACCTAACCTAACCCACAAACATGAATTATTAATATATAGTCTTCATGTTAGTGGACCAAACCAGAGTGAGAAAAAGATTTCCGTGCGAATTCACATCAGAAAATCACTTTTGGTTCATCAAAACAGACTCTTAAGTTTGAACATACATGCATATATTCATGGGGTTGGCTGGCCCTGAGTGAACCAATACTCAACCTGCAAAGCAAGGCCGTAAGCTCTATGCTTCCGCGTTGACGAACTGGCACCGCCCATGGAGAAATTATGCTGCCAAACTAAATGACCCATCTTTTCTCCACTATTTATATGGCAAATCCACAAAGTTTGAAAATCATCAACAACAAAAACAAAAGTCCCTCCGAGGTACTTAAGTATTGGGGTTTATTTATTTATTTATGTCATTTACATTTTCAAGTGAACTATCAGTTTGTTTACTAAAATATTTATCCAAAGATCCTCTTAGACTTTGAGCAATCTCTTCCTCTTTTTTCTTTCTTTGTATCTTGACGTTTCCAGAAAGTTGTTTTGTAAACGTGTTTAAATTTGTATCATAAACACCAAACAAAGCAAGCAATGGCAAATTAAATTAGCAATAAAAGTAGAACTAATTAAATGAAGGAACAATAAAACCTGAAGTTAGTTGCTGATGCCGATGGGTAGCTGATACAATTTCACTAAGAATCAGTTTTTCAACTGAAAATCCCAGTCCCACCCACTCTCTTGTTAGACTATGCAGAACATTATCATGCATAAAGATTCAATCAAAACATGTATAAATCTCTATGAAAATGCAGAGAGCTTTTGAGTAAAGAGAGGTCAGATTTCTATGTGTGAGAGAGAGAGAGCTTGGAGAAGAATGCTAGCTATGTATCAGCTCAGCACCAAAAACATGCATATATTCTTTTACTGACAAAACCGTTAGGGAGGAGGAAATATTCCCTATTACAACACAAAATCTAGCCATTCAATCATAACCCTATAAGATAATGACAAGTGGCAAATGCTATTACATTCTCTGCTGTACACTTGCACTATGATCCAAGGCAGCCTTCCTAACTAGAATAGAACCTTCCTATTCTAATTCCATCACAGCAGCTACACCTATACACCAACACTCCCTTCTAGGTGTTGTGCTGAAATAACACCTAGAGCCTTCCTCAAATACTCAAATCTGTCTCTTGCTAAAGGCTTGGTGAAAATGTCAGCAAGCTGCACTTCTGTTTTGCAATATAGCAAATCAATCTCACCATTTTGTAGAGCATCTCTTATGAAGTGAAACCTGCGGTTGATGTGTCTGGTTTTGTGATGATGAACAGGATTCTTAGATATAGCAATAGCTGAAGTGTTGTCACACAACAACTGAGTTGGTTCTACCTGTTCCTCTCCAAAATCAGATAACACAAACCTCAGCCACATAGCATGTGCAGTAGCTTCTGCTGCACTCATGTACTCAGCCTCTGCTGTTGACAGAGCAACACTACTTTGCTTGATTGAAGCCCAAGAGAATGCACAAGACCCCAAGTTGAAAGCATAGCCTGATGTGCTCCTCATGTCATCTTCACTTCCACTCCAATCACTATCACAATAGCCTATTAACATTGCTCCTTTTCCCTTATCATAGGCAATTCCATAGTTTATGGTGCCTTGAACATATCTCAGCACTCTCTTTGCTGTTCCCATGTGCTTCTTGGTTGGATTATGCATGAATCTAGCCAAGAGGCTTGCTGTAAACATGATATCTGGTCTGGTTGCAGTCAGATAGAGCAAGCTCCCCACCATTTGCCTATACAATGTCTCATCTGCTAGTTCACTTCCATCCACTTTTGACAACTTTTCATTCACTGCCAGTGGTGTTGCAACAGACTTGCAATCCTTGAGTCCAAATTTGTCAAGTAAGGTCTTTGCATACTTCTTTTGGTGGAGGAAGATGCAAGAATCAGTTTGTAGGACCCCAAGACCAAGGAAATGATGCAACAGCCCTAGGTCAGTCATCTCATATTGTCTCATCATATCATCTTTGAATGCAGCCATCATTTCTTTTGAACTTCCTGTGTAGATAATATCATCTACATATAGAGACACAATGAGAATACCACTTGTAGACATCTTAGTGTACAAAGTAGCTTCACTTGGACTTCTATAAAAACCAGTCTTGATGAAATAGGAGTTTATCTCATCATACCAAGCTCTTGGAGCTTGTTTCAAACCATATAAAGCCTTTTTCAGCTTATACACTTTATCTTCACTTCCTTGCATCACAAAACCAGATGGTTGATCTACATAAACTTCTTCATTTAGCACTCCATTAAGAAATGCAGACTTTACATCCAGTTGAAACAGATTCCAGTTTCTCTGTGCAGCCACAGTCACCAAGGTTCTCACAGTATCAAGTCGAGCCACTGGTGCAAAGGTCTCATTGAAGTCAATTCCAGGCTTTTGAGAATATCCCTTTGCCACCAGCCGAGCCTTATTCTTCTGCACAGATCCATCTAGGTTCAGTTTAGTCTTATAGATCCATTTGACTCCAATGATTGGTTTATCAAATGGTCTATTCACAAGCTCCCATGTATTGTTCTTCTCAATCATGGTGATTTCAGCTTCCATTACTTTCTTCCAAGAGTCATCCTTTGCTGCCTCTTCAAAACTTTCTGGTTCAATAATGCACATGTTGCATTTTTCATAAATTTCTGCAATGCTCTTGTACTTGAGAGGAGTATGATCAACATCCTGTGATCCTGCTTCCCTTTCTTGGTCACTAATTAGTGTTTAAGCTAGGCATCTCATTCACTTCCAATTGTTCTTCAAATTCATAAGAACTCCCTTCTGCTCCTTGTTCTTCTTCTCTGATTTCAGTGAGCTGAATGTTCACACTATAGTCTCCTTCTTTGTATTCCAATCCCAACACTCATTCTCACTAAATATCACATCTCTTGAAATGATAACCTTTTCAGTTTCAATATTGTACAGCCTGTATCCCTTTTCACAGCTGCCATACCCCAAGAAAATACACCTTTTGCTTGCCAAATCTAGCTTCTGTCTTTGCTGTTTTGGTACATGAGCATAACACAATGAACCAAACACCTTCAGATGCTTAATTCCTGGTTTCCTCCCACCATAAGCCTCAAATGGTGTCCTTTTGCTCAAGGCTTTAGTTGGACATCTATTCAAAATGTACACAGATGTGTTGACTGCCTTTGCCCAGAAATCAAATGGAATTTTCTTTTCCAACATCAAACATTTGGCCATTTCTACTATAGTTCTATTCTTCCTCTCTGCCACACCATTTTGCTGTGGTGTGTATGAGGTTGTGAGCTGCCTTTCAATGCCTGCATTATCACAGAACCTCTCAAACTCCACTGAAGTGTACTCTCCTCCTCTGTCACTTCTCAATTGTTTTAGTTTGTAGCCACTTTGCAATTCCACAGTGGCTTTGAACTTCTTAAACACACAAAGACCTTCTGACTTATGCCTTAAGAAATAGACCCAACACATCCTTGTGCAATCATCTATGAAAGTGAGAAAGAACCTATTTCCAGCTTTGGTAACTGTCTGCATAGGACCACAGATGTCACTGTGAATAAGTTCTAGTGGGGTTGATGCTCTAGAGATAGCTTCTCTTGGAAATGCTTCTCTACTCTGCTTGCCTAGAACACACCCCTCACATACCTGTCTATCTTCTTTAATTTCTGGCAGCCCTACTACCATATCTTGTTCTTTCAATAGTTTTAGACTACTCATATTGAGATGTCCAAACCTTCTATGCCAGAGATCAGTGGAATGGTCTACACTTGCTCTATAAGCAAAGTGCATTTCAGCTTGCAACTTCAAAGGAAAGCTTCTGTTTCCTTTCATCTGAACCTTTGCCACCAGATTTGTATGAGAGCTGTCATTGTAGATTTCCACCTTGTGATCACCAAATACCAAATAATAGCCATGTTCTATCATATGTCCTACACTGAGTAAGTTCTCTTTCAGTCCAGGTACAAGCATTATTTCTTTGATATGTCTCTTGCCTGCTTTGGTTTCAACCACAATAGTGCCTTTTCCAGTTACCTCTACAAGCTGTCCAGTTCCCATTTCAACCTTGGCAGTCACCTTTCTGTCAATATCCACCAACAAATCCTCTTTTCCTGTCATGTGATTACTACACCCACTGTCCAAATACCAGATCTCTTCATCCCTTGTTACACCAGCACCACTTACATTGCTAGCATAGAACATTGTTGGTGCAGCTTCCACTTGAGTAGCATAGTTGACCTGCTATGGTGTTTTCTTGCTGTAGCAGTCTTTTGCAATGTGGCCAAGCTTATCACAGTTATAACACTTTGGCTTGCCCTTGAATCGACATTCACCAAAATGTAGCTTACCACAATGCTTGCAGGGAGTTTTAGTGCCTTCACTTGCCTTGTTATCCCACTTCTTGCCTTTGGATTTCCAATTTTTATTCTGCTTGCTGTTCTGTTCTCCAGTCTTGGTCTGTTTGGCATCTACACTAAGGCTAGCAAATGCCTTCTCTGTTCTGTTTTCAGAATGCCTATCTAAACGCAACTCAAAGCTCTTTAGTGAGGCTACAAACTCCTGCACCTCAATCTCATTTAGATCTCTAGAATGTTCAATAACTGAACAGATAGAGTCATAGGTAGATGGCAGACTAATAAGTAGTTTTTGAACAATTCTCTCCCTAGGCAATTCCTCCCCATAACTTCTCATTTGATTAATTAAATCAAATAGTTTAGTAACATAGACAGTTAAGGATTCATCATCCTTCATTCTTGTATATTCAAATTCTCTTCTAAGGCCTTGCAATTTAACACTCCTTACCTGCTTATCTCCATGGAATTCTTGCTGCAGAATACTCCAGCACCTTTTGATGTCTCTTCATGAGATATTCGTGGGAATATCTCCTCTGAAACTGCTCCTTGAATCAATCCAAGGGCCTTGGCATCCTTCATGAGTACCTCAGCAACCATGCCTTTCCCACTTGATTCTTCTCTCTCCTTTTTCTGATCATCAGATTCATCTGACTTCTTCATATCCATACCATCAAGTCCTTTGATCACAAAATCCCACAGTCCATGAGATTTGAAGATGGTCTTCATCCTAATGCTCCAGAAATCGTAGTTCTCACCATTGAAAATTGGTGCTCTCAACTCACCACCACTTGATCCAGCCATGTTAGACTTAGATCTGCAGAACTCAAGCTCAGCTGCAGCTTCAATAGCTTAGCACAGAAAACGCCAAGTATTACAAGATCAAACCTGGCTCTGAGGCCATGTTAGACTATGCAGAACATTATCATGCATAAAGATTCAATCAAAACATGTAATAAATCTCTATGAAAATGCAGAGAGCTTTTGAGTAAAGAGAGGTCAGATTTCTATGTGTGAGAGAGAGAGAGCTTGGAGAAGAATGCTAGCTGTGTATCAGCTCAGCACCAAAAACATGCATATATTCTCTTACTGACAAAACCGTTAGGGAGGAGGAAATATTCCCTATTACAACACAAAATCTAGCCATTCAATCATAACCCTATAAGATATTGACAAGTGGCAAATGCTATTACATTCTCTGCTGTACACTTGGACTATGATCCAAGGCAGCCTTCCTAACTAGAATAGAACCTTCCTATTCTAATTCCATCACAGCAGCTACACCTATACACCAACATCTCTCTCAGAGAATCACCAAAAAATATTTACTTTCGAGAGTCTGTTTGGTTTATTTCAAGACAATCTCCCACCCACTGCTACAGTTTCACTGCTGCCGATGGGTTCTGCCCTGTTTGGTTTATTTTCAAGATTGTTCTTCCTTAATAAATGTTTAGCAGACTTCCGAAAAAACCTAGGAGAAAAATGGAAATATGCACAATTAGTGCTAGATGGACGACATTGTAGATCACATCAAATATAGCAAATGTGTGACATATTTATGCATGTAGATCCTAAATATGGTCTAAAAATACTATAGGACACAGGTGAAATAGCATGTTCCTAAAAGACACGTGGCGACAGGCGAGAGGAGTTGTGGACGGAAGCTAAACAGGCACGAACCAGAAGAACAAAACCTCCTTGGTCCTCGTATTTATGTTTGGGATTCAGATTTGAGAGAGAAAGAAAGCATGAACTAGTAATGCGTTAATGAAGGTTGTTTGATGGGATTGTTGCAATTCTTAATCTGTTTTGTTGGTCACATGCATTGCAGGTGAAGTTGTCAAAAGAGTAATTGATGCAATTGTAATTTGTAGCTATATTATAGATACATAGAAACATTAGAACGTTCATAGAAATGCTGGATCCCGTGGATGTGGATATTGCTGATTCTGATTTTCTCAACAACCAACTTGATAATGGAGACTCTTCTGACTCTGACATCGATAATTACTGCATGTCTTTTACTTGTAAGAATCGCTTATTCGGCCGCCAGAAGCCTCTTCATGTTGTCCTCGGCGCCGGTGTATGTACGTAATTGTAGTTTTTCTTAATTTTTCTGATAGTTTTTCTTAATTTTTCTGATTGCTGTGAATCTCAGAGTGTGATTTATTTATGATCCCGTTTGTCTCTTTTCAGCTGCGGACATTATACTTTGGAGAAACAAGCAGATCTCGGCCTACATTTTTATGGGTGCTACACTTACATGGCTTCTCTTTGAGAGGACAGGTTATAACTTGGTTGTGTTTGTTTGCCATGCTTCATTGCTTTCATTGACAGCCCTGTTCTTGTGGTCCAATTTGGGTTCCTTCATCTATGTGTGAGCTCCTTAATTTTCTTTTATTTAAACTGCATTTCGATTGGTGTGTTTTTTTTTAATTGGTACCTTCATCATATGCTTCTGTTGTGATTTCTGGATAGAATATGATGAAACAGGTCTCCACCAGAAATTCCAGAGACTATCTTACCACAACATCTGTTTATGAGGACCGCTATTTCCTTGACAGCTACATATAATCAAGCATTAAGGTCGTTTCGGCATGTAGTTTTTGGGACAGACATAAGAGATTTCCTATCGGTACCGATCTTTTCGTCCCCACTTAGGCTTTATTTATGCTGCAAGGATAGTAAATATTGATTGAATCTTGCGACTTTGACATGATGAATTCATTTGCAGGTGGCGGTGGTTTTGTGGGTTCTCTCTGTTGTCGGACGTCTATGCAGTTTCATGAGTTTCCTTTACATAGGTTGGTATCAGCTCCAGTTTTTTCATGGCTAGGAAGTTGGATAGAGCATTGGCTATTGATGACTAGCTTTCTTTGTTTCCTCATGCTGCACTTGGTTTTAGTCCCCGGTGTTCTGCACCATCCTCCTTGTAATTTTTTGTTTTACAAAAATTGATATTGTTTGATATGTTTTTTCCCCGGTGATTTCCACCTAGTGTCGAGTCAACAACGGTTTATTTTTAGTTTGCTTATTATGTTAGCAGAGATGAGTGCTGAATCTTTCTTCTTGGTTGTGCAGTGTTTGTGATACTGATGATTGTGCCAGCGCTGTATGACAACCTGGAGGATAGCGTTGACTCCTTTGCAGAGAAAGCACTAATTGCAATAAACAAGCAGTACGCAGTGTTGGATGAAAAAGTTGTCCAAAAACTCAAAAAGAGTGTAATTTCTTCCAACAATAGGAAGCAACAATAATTATTTGAGGTTCTGCTGCACCCTTCCTCTTCATATGGTTGGTACAGTTCATATGTCGTTCTTGCTCGTTTTGTTCCGTCAGTTAATTTTACTTTATTTGTCTGATCAAATCTGTAAAATGAAGATGTAGAAAGGAAAATATATATGTTGCTTTCTATCTGTTTTGCAGTAGCCTTGTTTAGTTTTCCTTGAGGAGTAAGTAATCATTCATCATCCTTGTTATATGAGAGAAAATGTATTGTTCCAATTTTGGTTTCTGATGCAAACTTCTAAACAAGGCTACTTCCTTCTTTTTGGACAGGTACAACTTCATCTAAACTGTTACATATCTGTTTTTATGGACATGGACAAAGTTAGTTTCTTGATTTTGAACCTCTCTTCACACGCATTCATAGCAACTACTAAAATTTATTAGCTGAGGTGCTAACCTCCCAAAACTACTCATTAGCTACATGTATCAACTTCCACTCCAGTTAGTAATAGATGACAAAACCCATGTTGATAAGATTGAAAGAGCAAGGCAAAAAAAAAAAGTGATTTACACTTTGGCCTCCTCGTTCGATCCTGGCGGCAAGAAGGGCCCCCACCACCCAGATTCGTACTTGGAATAAGGTGCTACCCATTTCTCCGGTTTCTCAAACTCAATATTGGTTGGAGTGGAGGCCAATGCCTCTTCTAGACTCTCAGCTTCAAAACTTTCTGCTAGCACTCTGTCCAGTCTCAGCTTCATAAACCTGCAGCCATACAACATTATCAGTTGATTTGTGTGGATGATAAAGAGGGACATTATTATTATCCCTTGTAAGAGTCATAATTTTCATATTTCTACTAATGTACAACCACATGAAGATTTTTCTTATATCACCAACATCATATTCTGTAATTTCTTGAGCTATACTGGCATATTTAACTATGAAATAATAGACTTAAATCATGTACAAAGTCATACTTATCATAAGTCAAGGTGTTAGCTTGATGACATTGTTACTCCATTTCTCTAACAGCTTAAACTATTGGGGCTTAGCTTGATAACATTGTGGTCAAAACCTCTAATCTCTATTCCCCATTTGCTCATTTATGCTTCTCTTTGTCTACCTCCGCACATGTAGAATGGGGCTCTACACGAACACGTTGTCAGCTTGATATACCGTTTCTCTAACAGATTAAGCTTTCGGATTCTAATGGTCGTCTAACAATGAGTTCTATGATAGTGATGAACCCAACTTCTTATAATAAAGTTACTTGCACAATTGATTTGGTTCAGCCTGTGATTCTAGTACAACACCAATTAAAGTAACAAAATATGTTTAGCTTGCAACAATGGCTATATAAATGAACTTGCATATGAAGTGCAAGAGGCTGCAAGCAAATAAAACACCAAACTGAAAACAAGCAAAGCTCAGTAGACAATGGTGGCGGGTGCTTACGTAATCCAAGGTCCATTGGTCGAAACCAAAGCCACAGCAGGTCTTCCTAATCTCTTAGTAATGTTGGGAAACTTATCCAAGAACTTGGGCTCGATCACAAGCCAAAAGTCCTGCTCTCTGTTACGCTCTCCATAGTAGCGAAGCCGCTCACACAATTGCTCCTGGAAATGCTCCTCCTCGTCCAGCATGAACTTGGCATTCGCAACAACGAAATAGTACCTGCTCGCCTTTTGCTGCATTAAGAAAAAAGATGAAAACCCAAAATTCAAAACAGGTTCTTGCCTTCTTGGATGAGAAATCAAAACCCATTAAATTAAAAGTTGAATTTATATGAAAGACTGAACCTTTTCGGCGGAATCGGAGGAGCTGAGCTGGTCGGAGTCTACGGCGGCGACAGATGTACGGACGGATGAGGAGGAGGAGGGTTTGGTGATGGCTTTGGGGCTGAAGGAGAAGAGGTTGCGGCTGCAATTAGCTGACAAGGGAAGAGCTAAAGATTTGGGTTTTGGGTTTTGAATTTGGGCTTGGGAAATGGCGGTCTTTGCCTTCTTCACCTTTACGCCGGCAGCAGCCCAGCATGCCTGACCAAGAGTTGCCACGCCTGACATTTCTCCTTGTTCTTGTTCGTCTTCTTCCCGTTTCTCCTTCGATATAATAAACAGAGCCAAAACCTTATCTAGTGTTATCTACATTTATCTTTTCATTATACAAAAAACATGTGTATTATCTTTATATTTTTTTCCCTGGCTTTTTATGTGTGTTTCACTTTATGTTGCCTTGCTGTCACATTCAAACTTCTTAAAATTTTCTCATCAAGAGAAAAAAATAAAATTGTCATCATATTTTTATAGTTGGATTGTCTCTTTTATTGCACCCTTGTCTCTTACTCTTGTATTTGCTTCCCTGAATTCACTTGGTTTTCATTGCGAGAACAATAAATATATGCCTTCAGACTCTCAGATCAATCTTAACAACAAAGAAAAGATGAAAAGTATGGGTTAGTTCTCTGATAGTGGATGACTTGCTTGATCTTGTTAGGCCTGAACTCATGAGCGGTGTTTAGTTATTTTCTGGGGTTTCCCCCCTATTTCACCAAAAAAAGGGGTGTTTGTTAGTTCAGGCCAAACGAAAAATAAGAAGGGTAGTTTCACACTTTCTTCTCCTTTAATAAAGCTCCATTACCAACCAACCCAACCAACCCGCTTACTCTGCCAAAAAAAAAAAAAAAAGAGCAACCCGCTTACAGTAATGGTTTTAAGCCTGTATCTATCAACCAGTTAACAACAATTTGACAACCTAAAAGTTCATGACTAGTTTGTAATTGCACGCTGGAGCCATGATCGACAAAACTACCTACTGTGTTAAGGGTGTTACCCTGTGTGCAGATTCAATTATGTTATGTGTTTTCTCTTTGTATATTGAGTTCAAAAAACCAACTTATTGTGGATTTGAACATCATGGTCCATCCACATGGCTGAGATGGTGCAAGTAGGACATCCATTTTGTCATATTTAAGCATTGTGATTTCTTCAAATTCTTACACAAAGAACAAGCAGATTATGTGTATCCGTGGCCACAAGAGGGAAGAAAATGCATCAAGCAGAGCACCAATTATAGCAAAAAAATGCCAGGAGGAGCGGAAAGACAAATCTAAAGATGACACAACAAATAGAACAGAGCTGCAAGCATCCAAAAAAGCAATTTATGCGATTGTTTGCATGAAAAGCTTTAGACATCTTATATTTGCACTGACGAAGGCAATACATGAGAGATTGTTTGCAGCCAAAAGCTAGACAAGCTCAATGTAGGCCATAGGCGCATTATCCCCTTGCCTTGTTGGCAGAGTTCTAACAATTCTTGTATACCCTCCATTCCTCTCCCCATATCTGTCTGGAACCTCTGCAAACAAGGCATGCACAATCTGCTTCTCGTAGATAAATCCGAGAGCTTCCCTCCTTTTATGAAGAGTTCCATCCTTTGCCAATGTGATCATCTTATCAATGTACTTCCACATTGCGCTTGCCCTGGCTCTAGTAGTTTTGATACGACCGTGTCTAAGAAGCTGAGTTGTGAGGCCTCGCAGCAGTGCCCGGCGTTGGTCAGGGGGAGTTTGGGGACTCGCCTCCCATGTCTCATGGCAAAAACTCGACCGCCATTGTCAATAGTAGTAAAACAATGCTCAAAGCTGCTAAATTCTGTGCCAACAACGTAGAAAAAAAAAATTCAAGATGAAGAATGGAACACTTGTAAACAGGTCCCATCAAACCATCACATAAAACAAGGAGAAAGAACCAAAAATGCTGAAACTCAGCACATATAAATGTTATACAGAGGATGGCATTTCATGAGTGATCTAATAGGGCAAAAGGTGGATAAGAATTGTTGCCTCTCTATACAATGTTGGCTCAAAATTCTGGTTGCAGGTGTGGTTCGAAACCTCCCATCCCATTCCCCACTTATTTGTTAATTGCAAGGGTTAGAGTTAGGCTGTAGGCAAATGTTCTATTTATGTCTGCATTTTGTATAGGCTTGCTTTGACACACATTGTTGGCCAATTTCATAAAGTGTAAGCTTTTGTCATTGGTTCTTTAACAAAAATTATCCAAAAAGGAAGAAATTAAGCAAACTTTGTATATCACTATCAATAGCAGAACATACTGCAACCACTAACAAGTTAATAGAGCAAAAGATCAAAACTAATGATGGGATGCTAAGGGAACGGGTTTTAACAACTAGAGGACCGAAGAAGCAGCAAAAGCAAGTAATAAAAAAAACCCCAATGCCGCAAGAACAACTAAATGAAGGTACTTTGGTGAACCTTCACAGAAAGACAATCCAAAACAAACATTTCCCATTTTCCATATCAATAACAGTAGAAGGGAAGGGAGGTTGAGAAATTACCTGGTGAAGCAATAGTGCGGAGAAGGGGTTTAGGAGGAGCAAGGCCAGTAAAAGAGCGTAGCACAGCCACTTTGGACGCTCTTAATCTTAACCCAGATGAAGAAGAAGAGGCAACGGAAGGCAGGGCAGACATTAGAGATGTCATGCTCCATGTGCTTATGGAGGAAGCAAAGCAACTGCATTTGCAATCCCATTGCAGACGAGCCACAACCAGACTAAACTGGCTATGTGGTATAAAGAAGGGAGAGGCACGTGCCCAGCCCATTGGATTTGAACATGCTTATCGAGGCCCATACGTTATGAAAATTAAACATAGGGCCCAAGGGAGCAAAACCCAAGAAGAGGAATCAGTATCAGCTCAACTCCAAGAGCAAATGCTGCTCTCAACCGTGGCTTCCAGTGTTGTTGGGCGTTTCATTACACGTTCGTCAAGAGTCAGCGGCATCCCTGATCCTTCCTTCTTCACAACCTCCACCAAGGTAAGACCAATTTCAACTATGACTTGTTTTTGTTGTGTTGTTGTTGGTGGTGTTTTGAATTTGATTTGGGTTTGGCTGCAAAATGGATACAGATGGCTTTGGAGCAATTTACGTTCGGCCCTTACAAGATTGACAGCAGGGAAGTGTTTTACTCTACTCATCTATCCTATGCCCTGGTCAACTTGCGTCCTGTTGTTCCTGGTATTCATCTTTATCTCGCACTATATTAAAACATGAAAGTAAATATAAAATTAGGCACTTGATGATCCATTTCTCTTTTTGCCTTTGCAGGTCATATCCTTTTCTTTGGTCTGAATTATAGTGTTGTTTTGATATCAGTCAAGGCAATATTGTATAAGAAAAAAAAGTTGGGAAATTTATTTCTTTTGTTCCTTTTCTTGCTTGAAAAAAGACAACATATGAGTTCCAACTTCTTGATTGATTGAATCATGTTTGTGAATTCAAGATATGAGTTCAAACTTCTTTTTATCAGGCTTGGTTTTGGGTCCAAAATGGTTTCTCCTTGGCACTGAAATGTAATCGATAGTGGACTGCTAGTTGCAATACTCAATGGCATGCTTTTAAGTGCATCATTTTGATTAAAATATATTGACTGGTTTATTTGGGCAGAGCCTGTTCCACAGCTCTGTATCTAGTTTTTCGTGGACCTATATGTGTGCTTATCTCATCTGCTTATTTGGCTGAAGGATGACCAAGCATCATGTGTATTTATATTGTTGCACTTGCGTGCCTATATACCCGCCCAACGTTTTGATTAGTCCTCTTTTGCATGTAATTATGTGTGCAAATTATACCCATTTTGTTGTAGAACTATAATCTTAATATCGTCGATTCTTCAACTTTGGTATAGACTTAACATCATGTACATGTGCTTGTCTGCCCAAGGCGTGAAGTGAAGCGCTTTGTTGATCTCACTACTGATGAGACCAGTGATCTTTGGATCGCAGCGCAAAAGGTTGGTAGTCAGCTTGAGACCTACCACAAAGCATCGTCTCTCACACTTACAATTCAAGTAAGCATGGAAGACCTTTAATTTTTTCCGATTGATGTCAATGTTTATCTGTTTGGCCAGGTATTCGGTTATTTTTCATTGAGATCTTAAGGGATGGGGTCATTTAAATGTTTTAATGTGTTATTGTTACTAAGCTATTCCTGAATCTAAGGTGCTTGTTTATTAAACCACAAGATATCTTATGTAAAATCTCATTGTGATCGTACTTCAAAACTTCCTACAAGCTTTTAGGTTTGCTTTCTTTCATTATTCAAGCTTGTGTGTGTCCCCTAAAGCCAACTGCATCATCATTGTTTGAACTGTAGGATGGACCCCAAGCTGGACAGACTGTGCCCCATGTTCATATCCATATCATCCCACGGAAAGGTGGCGACTTTAAGGAGAATGATGAGATTTACGATGCAGTAAGATTCGACGTTTATTTCAATGTTTATCGAACACTTCCTAATTCCTACATTTTGGACTCCTGTATTTACTTTCTGTATTTCATCAATATTATAGCTAGATGAAAAGGAGAAGGAATTAAAGCAAAAGCTTGATTTAGACAAGGACAGGAAGGACAGAAGCCTTGACGAAATGGCACAAGAAGCAGAAGAATACAGAAAGTTGTTCTTGTAGAATGTAGATGTTCCTACTTGCAGCGCAATATGTAATTTATTTCTCACTGGATATTTTCAACCTAGTTTAGTTATGGTTTGCTCATTGGATGGTTTGCTATGGTTTTAGCTGGATTAGAGTCCAAGCATCATAGTTTAGTTGTGTTAACTTAAAATCGGATCTTATCATTGATTGCTAGAGAAATGTTTTCTTTATCATTTCTATGTTTGCCAAAAGAGAGAAAATGGTTGACGTTATGCATTATCTAGCTAGTTAATTCTTAATTGGCGTGGAAATTTTCTCTTGTGAGACAATTTGGTATGTTATGCTCAGACTTTGCCAAGTTAGAGAAATATTTGCAGAATCCGGTTATGTAATAGCTGCTCTTCTAAGCTCAGAAGCTGGTGAGCTGACTTTGCTTGTTTCGCAGAGTTATGATAAATTCATGTCTTAAGCCTCGGATTTGTGGAGTTTAAGCTAAGGTTTACGATTCTATTGAGTTCACGTGGTGTTACGGTCACGTACACAAATTTTTAAAAAACATAGACCTAATCAGTAGGTCCACCTACCACTTGCCACAAACTGAACCCAA
>NC_047655.1:2747184-2837301 GCF_902201215.1 Prunus dulcis | reverse complement strand
ACCCCATAATATTTTAATAGGTTTACATGTTGACTTGTTGACTGGGAAGACTTTGGTGAAATTGTTACATCCCGGCCCGAAAAAGTGTTAAAATATTTAAAGTAAAAGAGAATAAATTTAAAAGAGGAAATAAATTGAAATAAACATTAAAATAAAATGATTTGAATTAATTAAGGTTTTTGAGAAATTAAAATATTATTTAATATTATAAGGGGCAAAAAGGTCATTTTAAGTTTGGGAAGGAATTTGGAAATTCCTATTGTACTATTGTGTAGAGCACATCGAAATGAGTCCGTAGACACGTAGTGGGCTCAAATCGGAGTTGTAACGAAGAAGTTAGTATTACAAGAAGTTCAGTGGCATAACCGTAAATATTTCAAAGTTCAGTTTTAAAACCCAGATTTTCTCCTTCCCCTCAGAAGCTTCACGATCAGCCAACTTCTTTCCTCCACCACCACCACCACACACCTTCGTTCTTGTCGACACCGGTCCCGTTTGAACCGCCTTACTTCCCCCTTTGATTCCCAGCCGGTCCTAGTCTTGATCTGCTGGCGTGGTCGCCGGAATCAGCCACGGAACAGGCGATGTTGGACAGTTTTTTAGGAAATTTTCAGGAGCTCGTTCAGAAGCCTCCGGCCACCAAATCTTTCGAATCTGGTATGATTTTCTATCCTTTCAACGTGTTCTAGCTGCTGGTTGTGTTATTTTTGAGCAATTTCTGCGTTTAATTGGTTGATTAAGCGTAGGGTACTCGTCCTTGGGGGTTGCAAGATTTAGATTTCTATAATCCGTGCAAACCGTTAGAGCTCTAGTATTTTTAGACACTGGCACAATGTTGGCCAGCCACTCAACATATCGGGCGGTATGGATAAAGCCGGCTTTGAGAAGATGTTAAATTTCTTCTTTGACTTTTAATTGTACCTTGGTAGAAAATTGCAGGTGGTGGTTGTTTGAAAGGTTTGAACCTGTCTTTGATTTTCAATTTCTGTTCAACTAAACCTCTGGGTAATCCAAGCATCTCATGATAGTCCCAAGCAAAACAGTTGCAGAGGAGGTCGATAATTTCAACACTCAGCTTCAGGTTCAAAAGATTACTAACAAAGAGAGGTTGTGGTTCCCCCTAGTTCCTACATTGATTTCTAACAAAGGATCTTAGGCCTCGGGATGGCTGTCTTCCATCTCAGTAGGTGCAGGAAACAGGTCGTCAATGGTTAATACATCGTCGTTGTCTGACTCGTGTTGGAATTCCATCAAATTAATCGGCGAGTTCGACAGTAAAGAGTCATCGGCCCAATATTCCAGCAATCATTCCCTAGCCGATCAAAAACAGCACTGGATGTGGTCCATTGATTTGGCCAATCTGTAGATCTATGGTTAGCCAAGCTGGTAGGCTCGGCTGTTTTTCTCCTATGTTCTCTTGAGCTCGACTGGCTGATTTTTGCATCGATCACAGATCACGGGTTCAAGCTTGAGCTCCTTCTCTTTTTTTCTCCTTGGCTTTTTGGATTTAGACTTTCTTGCCTGCTTGCCCCTTTTTCGGCCCCTAACGATCTGACCTCAGGCCATAAAGCTCTTCTTTGTCGAGCCTGTTATCCTTTGACCATGTTGATAATAGGTGGAGGGAATTGCTCGGCATCTACTTTCATAGCCGATTTCTCTGTGAATTGAAGCTTATTTTCGTTTATCAATTATGTATGTCGTCACGCATGAAAATACAGTTTTTAGTACTATGAGACCAAAAATTGTGATACTTACATAATATATTTCCTTTGAGCTCTTGGTCCTTAGGGATTTTGTGGCAGAATGATAGAGTGACCTTCTTTTCAGCCAACAGTAAATCAAAAATTCCTTCAGCTCTAGTCAACTCGAAGGTGTAAGTTTTTGGTCTCTCAGGCCTTGAACTTGCTGTTTGGAAGCTTCGTTTTGCTGTTGTCGGCCTTAACAAGCTCCTTGCACATGAAGGGCTTGTCTATGTTAACTTCGGCTTAACTGACCTATGCCTCGGCATCATTGGCTGTGCCGTGCTTTTCAGCTTCTGCATAACTAGAATGCCCCTTTTGTGACCGTTTTCTTATGAACCTCTTTTTTCAAAAGAGACGTGTATCTATTGACTTTGTTGGTCAAGTCATGCATATTACAAAATACGAAATTCAATACCTTGACTTTGCAGATAGATCAGTCAGATATCCTAAAGGAATCATTCAAGACGTGTTAATCAAAGTGAAGAAATTTTTGTTTCCGGTTGATTTCTTTGTTCTTGATATGGAGGAAGACCACGACACATCCCACTCTTGCTAGGCAGGCTCTTCCTTACTACTGCTGGTACATTGCAAGACGTACAACAAGGAACTTTAACTTTGAGAGTTCAGGGCGAATCCACTGAGTTTAAGGTGTTTGAGGCTGTTATAAAGCTGGGGGACTTGGAAGATTGCGACTGCATATATCTTCTTGACCCAATTGTACATGTCAACTACTTGGAAAACACCTCTACAGATGTCTTGAAAGCCAAGTCGCCACCCCCTCTAGTTGTGAAACGCATGCGCACTTCTCTTGGACTTGCCGGAATTTATCAATGTTTTATCAAAAGCTTCTCCAAGATGAGCCGACTCTTGTGGCATCTCCTTGCCAAGAATCACACCAATACATTACTTGACAAGGCTATTGTTCGCAAGGAGTTCGGACAACAACCTAAGCAGTACTTGGAAGAAGTAGCATTCTTTGCTACTTCCACACCACCAAAGGCATTCGAAAAGTCTAGCTCATGACTATAAAGAAAAGCTTCTTGGGAGGTAACCCAAGCATTCTCAACTTTTGTTTTCGCTTTTGTTTTTGGTTTATGTGTGATTTCTAGTACATTTTTCATGTTTTTGTTTTTGTTAAGTTTTGCGTCATCAAACAAAGGATTTTAGTAAATACATTCTTTGTCCTGCCTTCTTTGCCTCCTAATCACAAGAAGCAAGCCTCAAAGAAGGCTTGAAATTTGGGCAGCAACCATAGTGTTGGTGTCGACTTGCACTTTCCTATGGCCGGCCATGGGTAGAAGTGTGGGTTTGAGTTGGGTCCTTGGATTTGTGTTGCCATACAACACTTATGTCAAAGTTAATTCCATAATTTACTCTTAATTATGAATTATGATTTAACCCTTCAATCACTATTATAGTCTTACTAATTTGACTTGGTCAATTGCTCCGGTCAAATATGTTGACTTTGACTTGATCGTTGACTTTGACCTTTGACTTTTGACTCCTAGTTTCTTTTCTCTTCATTTGTTTCTCTAATCTCATTTCTCGGCGTGCGATCCATGGTTCCTATTAGCAACATAGTGGGAGGGCTCCACTTCTATGAGTTGACTTGTGAATTAAATCTCACCATTTAATTCTTCATATTGGTGAAAGTCAATTGAGTTTAATCCTTTCAGGACTTCCACAAACCATGGTTAAAGCCTACCAGCGTGTCATGGTTATCCAAGCTAAATAGGGTGTACGGCATAATCTATTTAAATTGGAATGGCCATGCAATTGAATCCTTCTCTTATACAATACTCCTATTCACATTATTAGATAAAGGAATCTAATGTCAAATACCATCATGTGAATTATTCCTTTATATGATTATTCTGATAAGAATTGAAGACCTCTTCTTTCAAATCTTATCTTCTACTTTGTGCAAAGATTTGATCAATCATATATTTGGAGTATTCACTCTCTTTACTAAGAGTAGAGATCCCTTGTCGTACATTCATTTGCCTCCATGACTTTATTGAGAGTTCTGATAAACACCTTTAAGTCATGTCTTCTTCAACACAACGGCACAGTGATCTCAAAGACAAACAACATAGCCATAAGACATCTATGATGTCTCAGGTCGAAGGATTAGTTTGCACCATTGCAATCCATGAGATCTAGTTTGACATGTGAGTAAAGACTTCCATTGTAGAATCATGTATTTGATCGCATTCAGTGTACTTGTTCTCCTGCAAGCACCTACATACATGTCTTGGTATCGGCACACTCAATGACTTGAGACCTCGTCATTTGGGAGAAGATACTATGTATGCTGATCGTAGCAGAATATCAATGCCCAATTGATACTCATATGACTAGGAACATATTTAGGATTAGGGATCATGATAAGTCTTGATGTATGCAATCTCATTACATAGTTCTCATGTCCACTTATATATATGTATATATATATATATTCCTAGGACTATAGTTGTCTTGTATTTCATAAGATAACATATAGTCATGAATTAAAACAAATGGTGTTGCCCATAAATAACTTAATAGTCATTACAAAAGATGTCCTCAATACTAACTATTACATAATTACTTGGTAGGCCATATATCCAACTTAAACAGTACTATATTAAGACTCAATAGAAACATATTAAGATTCAATAGAACCATACTACAGCTCATCAAAACCATATTAAGACTTGCCATAACTGTATTAAGGGTCACAAAAATGATATTAAGGATCACCGAAAAGGTATCAAGGATCACCGAAAAGGTATCAAGGCTCACCACAAATGACTTAAAGCCTACCAAAACCATAACAGGGCTTACCAGAGCCATATTATTAAGGATCACTAGAACCATATTAAGGCTTCCTAAAACTGTAACACCCGTCCCAAAAATGATTGTTCAATTAATTATTGATTGTGAAATTACATTTTTGCCCCTGGGCATAGGGGTACTTTAGTCACTTTTTGTTCGGGAAGAATTTTGGGAAATTGAGTGTCACCGTTGTGTAGAGCTCGATGATACGAGTTCGTAGACAAGTGGCAAGTTCAATTCAAAGTTAAAACAAAGAAGTTATGATCTATGGAAGTGCAATGGCATAGCAGTAATTTATGATTACTAGAATCACATCCAGCTTCTGTCTCTTGCGACACTCTCTCTCCCCGACTATTCTCTCTCTCTCTCTCTCTCTCTCTCTCTCTCTCCCCTCTCAGTGCGATGCTGCAGTTTCCGACTGCAATTTCGTCTTTGTTCGGCGAATAAATTTGGCAATTCTTATTCCAAAAGAATCGTCTCTCCCTCCTTTACTTGAAGCTTTTGGTTTTCAAAAGGTGTGAAGGAATATTTAGTTCATGTGCTTACATATGGGTTGAACTTTGTTTCTTGTATAAAGAACTACGTGCGGCTTGATCCCTCAGTAAGGGTACGTAGGAAACCTAGGCTAACCTAGGTGCAGCCCAAGTTTATGATTGGTTTGTTATGATCAATTTTGTCAAGTTGAATTTGTTGAACAGTTGGGAAATAATTTGAGTTTGCTTTGCAAGTAAAATTTTGGGTTTTTGGTCTTTTCAGGGGAGACTCCGTCAGTTTTTCGGTAGAAGCCAGACCCTAAAGTAGTTTTTGGATTAGGGTAAGAATGGTATTTTGGTTATTTGTGCCCGATATCTGTCAGGTGTTGGACACGTACGGGGTTTGACACGGATTTCAAAGTAGGATTTGGGTAAGGTTCTGTCAAAAATGATATTAAAACTCACTAGAATCATTTTATGGCTTCGTTAGAACCATATTAAGGCTCACCAAAACGATATTAAAGCTCACTAGAACCATTTTGTGACTTACTAGAACCATATTATGGCTTACCAGAACAATAAATGCCTTATCAAATTTATGTTATGAATTATCTAAACCATATGAGGTGTACTAGAACCATACTAAGGCTTACTAGAATCATATAAAAGCTAACCAAAAACATATTAACGCACACCAAAACCATATTATGGCTTACTAGAATCATATTATGACTAAATAGAACCATATTAAGGCTTACAAGAACCATACTGAGGTTTAGTAGAATCGGACTAAGGCTTATCAGAACTGTACTGAAGCTCTCCACAACCATATTAGGGCTCATCATGACCATTGTTGAGGCCCAAAAAATCCAAGGCTGGGCCCAAATATATTTCTTGCCCAGTATGACACCTAAGTTGGGAAGAAACCCAACTTGGGTACGCAAGAGTTCGTCATATGCACTTGCACACGCGCCACGCCAAGTAAATAAGTAACACAACATGCTACAAGCTTAAGTGGGCCCAAGCCATGCGAATGCCTGGGGCTTGTTGAGCGGGTTGGGATATGGATGGTTACGAGTATTCACGAGGCCCATTAATGGTCCAAGGAATGGAATTTTTGGGCTATGTGGGAGCACCAAAACTCAAAAGCATTCCTTGAGCAAAAAGCTCTGCTTTTATGTGCTAGGGTTGGGGACAGGAGATCTAGGGAGAGCAAGCATCCTCTCTCACTACTGGAACCCTCAAATTTCCAGCTCTAGTCTTCCATCTCTTTCCTTTTTCTCCTCTAGCGTACCGATCTAGAGCAAGAAACATCCTTACTCATTGTTGGAAGGTCCAATTTCATGCTCTGTTCTTCCATCTTCTTCCTCTCTTTCCCATAAACACATCCAGAGAGAGCAAGCATCACCTCTCACCTCTTGAACCCTTCGATTTCAAGTCATGTTCTTCAATTGCTTCCCTTTTTCTCCTCTGTCAAGCCACCAAGGAGCCTGACGAAGCTTTCGTCAAGCTACTGGAAATCTGCTAAAGCCACACTAC
Source organism: Prunus dulcis (assembly GCF_902201215.1). Classification (NCBI taxonomy): domain Eukaryota; kingdom Viridiplantae; phylum Streptophyta; class Magnoliopsida; order Rosales; family Rosaceae; genus Prunus; species Prunus dulcis. The sequence goes on along the minus strand of NC_047655.1, from coordinate 2,830,730 downwards.
TTCCATCTTCTTCCTCTCTTTCCTATAAACACATCCAGAGAGAGCAAGCAACACCTCTCACCTTGGGAACCCTTTGATTTCAAGCCATGTTCTTCCATTGCTTCCCTTTTTCTCTTCTATCAAGCCAGTCAAGAGCTTGATGAAACTTTCGTCAAGCTGCTAGAAACTTGCTCAAGCCACTCATTCCTCTTCCTTCATTCTTTCCTCTCTTCCTTCAACAATTCCACTCAAAATTTCCTCTCCCCCTTACTTCGAGCCTCTGTTTCTCATAGGAAACCCAAGTCTTCTCTCTCTCATGCTAAACTCATGAATGCTCACCTCCCATGCCACAAGCTTCTCATGCCAAGCCATAATATTTATCTGTAAGCAACTGTTGGTTTTGTTGGTGAAGGAAGCCAAGGTGTTTCCTAAGGCTCCACTAACCTTTTGGACCACTCTTTGTGCCTGATAATTGAACTCAGACACAGGGCCAAGTCCACCAATTTGCTCTTTACAGCAGCCTAGGCCCATCAGTAGCTGCCAAAAAGAAGAAACCCCCTCATAAATTGGCAACTACACTGGGGATCAGGTCGCTATCTTCCCCAACGCCTCCAAAGAAGAAGACTAGAAGCAATAAACCAGGCCAAGCATCGGTAAAGAGAATTGAACTTCTTTTGCAATTTTCTGCTTGAGATATTCCTGGAAGATAACACAAGCTCTACATTAATATTGCCGAAAGAGTTAACCCTCATGCTAGACCAAGCTATATCTTGGTTCAACTCAACCATTAGATTATCCGCATAGCAAGTCCAAGCTAATCATGCCAAGCCAAGTCACGTTCTTCCAGCACCTATTCCATGTCAAACAAAATATTTTCCAGTACACGCCTTATTTCAAACATCCTTCCAGCACATGCCCTATTTCAAACATCCTTCTAGCACATGCCTTATTTCAAGCATTCTTCCAGTATCTAGCAATCATGCCGTGCATCATCACCTCCATAGAGGTTTTGTCCAATGATTTCAATTGTTCTGGGGCTAGTGCTGTAAACTCAAACACAGTGGTGAATCAAAACTCAATCCATCCTTACGAAAACCCAACAAGCTTATTGCATCTGCAACTCCAAGATTGGATCCCCACCATCTACTAGCACGTCTGGCTAATGTTGAGGGCCAAAAAATCAAAGGTTGGGCCCAAATATATTTTTAGCCCAATACGACACCTAACTTGGAAAGAAACCCAACTTGGGTACGCAAGAGTTTGTCATATACGCTTGCACACATGCCACGCCAAGAAGAGATTGTGTTTTTAGAAAAATAGGCTATTTACTCAATAAGTTACGGTTAAGATGTTGCGTTCTCAGATATATAGACACTTTACACTGTAACTTACCGGTAAGATATGGTGTTTTAAAAAAAATAAGCTATTAACTCAATAAATTACAGGTAAGATATTGCGTTTCAGATATAAAGACACTTTGCACTATAACTTACCGAGTAAGATATGGGGTTTTCATAACAATAAGAAATTCACACAATAAATTACGTGTAAGATATTGCGTTCTCGGATATATAGGCATTTTACACTATCAATTTTTGGTAAGATATGGTGTTTTCAGAAAAATATGCAATTCACACCATAAATTACGGGTAAGATGTTGCGTTCTCAGATTTATAGGCATTTTACACTATAACTTATCGGTACAATATAGTGTTTTTAGAAAAATAGGCTATTTTCTTAGTAAATTACGGGTAAGATGTTGCGTTTTCATATATATAGGCAGTTTACACTATAACTTACCGATAAGATATAGTTTTGAGAAAAATCGGCTATTCACTGAATAAATTACGAGTAAGATGTTGCCTTCTCAGACATATATGCATTTTACACTATAACTTACTGGTAAGATACGGTGTTTTTAGAAAAATAGACTACTCACTCAATAAATTACTAGTAAGATATTGCGTTCGTAATTATATAGGCGTTTTACACTACCGGTAAGATATGGTCTTTTTAGAAAAATAAGCTATTTACTCAATAAATTACGGATAAGATGTTGCGTTCTCCGATATAGAGATGTTTTACACTACAACTTACCATTAAGATATGGTGTCTTTAGAAAAATAAGCTATTTACTCAATAAATTACTGGTAAGATGCTGCGTTCTCATATATATAGGTATTTTATACAAAAACTTACCAGTAAGGTATGGTGTTTTTAGAGGTTTTGTCCACTGATTCAAATTGTTCTGGGGTTAGTGCTGTAAACTCAAACATAGTGGTGAATCAAAACTCAATCCATCCTTACGAAAACCCAACAAGCTTATTGCATTTGCAACTCCAAGATTGGATCCCCACCATCTACTAGCGCGTCTGGCTAATGTTGAGGCCCAAAAAACCAAAGGTTGAGACCAAATATATTTTTAGCCCAATACGACACCTAACTTCGAAAGAAACCCAACTTGGGTACGCAAGAGTTCGTCATATACGCTTGCACACATGCCACGCCAAGAAGAGATTGTGTTTTTAGAAAAATAGGCTATTTACTCAACAAGTTATGGTTAAGATGTTGCATCCTCAAATATATCGTCACTTTACACTGTAACTTACCGGTAAGATATGATGTTTTTAAAAACATAAGTTATTTACTCAATAAATTACGGGTAAGATGTTGCGTTTTCAGATATATAGGCACTTTACACTATAACTTACCGTGTAAGATATGGGGTTTTTTTTTAATTTATAAAAATAGGAAATTCACACAATAAATTACAGGTAAGATGTTGCGTTCTCGGATATATAGGTATTTTACACAAACTTTTCGGTAAGATATGTTGTTTTCAGAAAAATATGCAATTCACTCCATAAATTACGGGTAAGATGTTGCGTTCTCAGATATATAGGCAGTTTACATTATAACTTATCGGTAAGATATGGTGTTTTTAGTAAAATAGGCTATTTACTTAGTAAATTACAGGTAAGATGTGCGTTCTCAGATATATAGGCACTTTAGACTATAACTTATCGATAAGATATGGCGTTTTGAGAAAAATAGGCTATTCACTAAATAAATTACGAGTAAGATATTGCGTTCTCAGTTCTATAGGTGTTTTACACTATAACTTACCAGTAAGATATGGTGTTTTTATGAAAATAAGCTATTTACTGAAAAGAAAGCACAATGTTGATAAGACCGCATTTTTAACTGAAAATTTAAGTGCAATTCTTCAAACTAATACTCCACCCAATTACAAAGATCCAGGTTGTCCCACAATTTCTTGTATTATTGGGAATTTTAGCATTGAACAAGCTTTATTGGATTTGGGTGCTAGTGTTAATTTGTTGCCTTGCTCGGTTTATAAGCAATTGGGTGTTGGTTAATTAAAACCCACCTCAATAACATTGCAATTGGCTGACCGTTTAGTCAAAATCCCAAGAGGTATGGTGGAAGATGTGCTGGTTCAGGTAGACAAATTTTATTTTCCAGTTGATTTTATAGTTTTGGATACTGAACCAGTTGTGCATTCTAATTCTCAAATTCCTGTTATTCTTGGAAGACCATTTCTTGGTACATCTAATGCTCATATAAATTGCCGGAATGGACTTATGCAACTATCATTTGGGAACATGACATTGGAGCTCAACATATTCAACATATGCAAGCAACCCGCAAACAATGGAGATGTCGACAAATAAGTTTACATGATCGAGACAATTGTTCAAAATTGCTTTAATTATTCTTTTTCTTCTTATCCATTGCAATTTTGCACAAGATTTTGTAATACAATATCTTTGTTCTTTGTTGGATTCTACGCAGTTGTCCCCCGAGTTTTGCGATGATGTAACATATATGGTACTTGTTTTCACGAAATATTATTGAAATTGACGGATTATGATTAGGGGTACACCTAGGTGGAGAGTATTTGAGTTTGAAGATGTTTTAAGCTAAAATTGATGATTTTATCATGGTACTTATTGGTGAAGGTTTTAATACATGTTTTCTGATTTATGAGACAATGATTGAGAATTTTCTAAGGTTTAAGGATTTTATACAATTCACAACTACTTTCTTAAGAGATGAGTTTGTTTCAGCAAATTGATTAGAGTTTGAAGCTTTTGGTTTTAGGAAAGTGTGAAGGAATATTTAGTTCATGTGCTTACATATGGGTTGAACTTTGTTTCTTGTATAAAGAACTACGTGTGGCTTGATCTCTCAGTAAGGGTAGGTAGGCAACCTAGGCTAACCTAGGTGCAGCCGCAAGTTTATGATTGGTTTGTTATGATCAGTTTTATAAAGTTGAATTTGTTGAACGGTTGGGAAATTATTTGAGTTTGCTGTGCAGGTAAAATTCTGGGTTTTTGGTCTTTTTCAAGGGAGACTCTTTCAGTTTTTCGGTAGAAGCCATGCCCTAAAGCAGTTTTTGGATTAGGGTAAGAATGGTATTTTGGTTTTTTGTGCCCGACCCCTGTTAGGTGTTGGACACGTACGGGTTCGACATAGATTTCAAAGTGGGATTTGGGTTTGGTTATGTAAAAAGCGATATTAAAACTCACCAAAATCATTTTATGGCTTCGTTAGAACCATATTAAGACTCACCAAAATGATATCAAAGCTCACTAGAACCATTTTGTCACTTACTAGAACCATATTATGGCTTACCAAAACAATAACATGGCTTATCAAATTTATATTATGAATTATCTAAACCATATGAGGTGTACTAGAACCATACTAAGGCTTACTAGAATCTTATAAAAGCTAACCAAAAATGTATTAACGCACACCAGAACCATATTATGGCTTACTAGAATCATATTATGACTAACCAGAACCATATTAAGGCTTACAAGAACCATACTGAGGTTTAGTAGAATCAGACTAAGGCTTATCAGAACTGTACTAAGGCTCACCACAACCATATTAGGGCTCATCATGACCATTGTTAAGGCCCAAAAAATTCAAGGCTGGGCCCAAATATATTTCTAGCCCGGTACGACACCTAACTTGGGAAGAAACCCAACTTGGGTACGCAAGAGTTCGTCATATGCACTTGCACATGTGCCACGCCAAGCAAATAAGCAAGCAACATGCTGCAAGCTTAAGTGGGCCCAAGCCATGCGAATGCCTGGGGCTTGTTGAGCAGGTTGCGGTATGGATGGTTACGAGTATTCACGAGGCCCATTAATGGTCCAAGGAGTGGAAGTTTTGGGTTACTTGGGAGCACCAAAGCTTAAGCCCATTCCCAGTGCCTAAGCGCCTTTGGTCAAAGAGGTAAAGTCGGGCGGCTATAATAATTTTTTATGTGAAAACACGTACAGCCGCATGGCTACACTATTTTTTTGAAAAACAATTAGGAAAAACTGAGTACAGCCGTTCGACTATACCCTTTTTAAAAATATATATATTATTTTTATTCAATAATATGTGAAAATTATATGTTACTACATTAAATGTGAAAGTGCTAAAATCTTTATACGGGTACTAACTTTGGAAAATAAAAAAATCAAAAAGGGAAAATAGATACTCGACTAATGGCCTAATAGTAATGGATATGACTCTTGGGCTACGGAGAAATTTAATTAAGACACCCAAACAATTTCATTAAAGACTAAATAAATAGAAATTAATTACTTTGTGGAGTTTTTCATAAATTTTTATATTAAATAATAATTAAAATATAATTTCTAAGCAAAGTGATTAAAAAAGGCTAAGATATTACTTGATTACATATAGTAAATTAAAGAAGTAAAGAAACAAATTTTATATTTTGAAAATATTAAAAATAAAAAAGAGTATAGCTGCACGGCTATACTTGTAACAATCCGTTCCTAAATTAATTTTTAGTTATTTATTTATTCTAAGAAAAGATAATTTTGCCCCTATAATAAATTATTAGAGAAAATGGTGACTTGTTGACCGGGGAGACTTTGGTAAAATTGTTACATCTCGGTCCGAAAAAGTGTTAAAATAATTAAATGAGGAATAAATTGAAATAAAAGGATTTGAATTAATTAAGGTTTTTGGAGAAATTAAAATATTATTTAATATTAAGAAGGGGCAAAAAGGTCATTTTAAGTTTGGGAAGGAATTTAGAAATTTTGATTGGACCATTGCATAGAGCACGTAGAAACGAGTCTGTAGACCGGTAGTGGACTCGAATTGGGATTGTAACGAAGAAACAACGATTAAAAGAAGTTCAGTGGCACAACCGTAAATAATTCGAAGATCAATTTTTTAAAAACCCAGATTTTCTGCAGTTTGGCAGCTCGACCAGCTGACTTCCAAAGGTGATATCTCTCAACTCCGGCCACCAATTGAAGGAAGACCAGTCCTTTTAGACCCATCATACTTCCCTCTTCAAGTCCCAGCCTATCTTAGCCTCGATCCGCCATCGTGGTCGCCGGAAACCGCCACGAAAGAGGGCGGTTTAGACAGTTTTTGACGGAATTTCATGGAGCTCGTTCGGACACCACCGGCCACCATTTTCTTCGAATTTGGTTTGTTTTTCCATCCTTTCAATGTGTTCTAGCTGATGGTTGTGTAGGAATTGATCAAGTTCAAGTGTAGGCAACTCGATTTGTAACCCAAAATTTGGCTTCATTTCGGAGATGAGATTCTGGCCACTTCCTGTCATTTTTCGAGGTAGGTTCAAGAACAAAAGTGGTTTCAAATAAGGTGTTATACCTAGGATAGGAGTTTTGGCTGGCGATTTGGAGTATTTTCGGCTGCCTAAAATTGATCAAGCCACCCACACGCTGCCAGCGCGTGGGCTTTATAGTGAGGTCACTCTCCATCCTAGAATGATCCTCGTGTTGTCACAAGCGCGTAGGAATTTGCGGATCTCAATTTGGACAACATTTGAGCCCCGATCGAATCTCGCATATTGTGCGATTTTCGAGTTGGATACATTTGAACCGTTGGATTGTAGTTATTCTCGTATATGTCAAGTTAGACAATTCTCGAATCGTATAGGATTCAACGAATCAGGAATCGGAGTCTTGGATACTCTGAAAAGGCCAACCCTAGGGCTAGGTTTACAGTAACCGTCCGATCGAGACCAAACTCTCGGGACATGTGTCCTAGGCATGTTAAGACCTCTAGGAACTCTTGGATCGGAATTTTGAGGTCGTGGACCCCATGGGGTCCAGGGTTGACTTTTTGGGACTTATCGCTTTTTGAGTCCCGAGGCACTCCTAGACCGTTCTAATCATTGAAAAGGCTTACATAGGCTTGAGAATGACTTCAAATACAATGCACACACTTCTAGGAGCCCAGGGCCAGGACTTTGGATTAAATAACGAGGATGAGCTCCATGTGATATGTTTGAGCCCTTAGAAAGCTCATGCGAGTGCGAGTGTTCACTTGGTTTAGTTGTAGTTCTAATTTCATGATTTTATGTAATTTCGAGATGAGTATTTAATTATCTGTTTATTTATCGCCTGTTTATATATGTTCATATGGTTAATTGTGTGGTAGAAATATAAATATAATATTGGAATGGTATGCTAAGTAGAGATCGAGATAGTTAACAAACTATATATATATATATATTCAGTAGTTGAAAAGGATGAATCTTAGCTTTTGGCTTTTATCATGTTATGATATATATATATATATATATATGTATGTATATATTTTAAGTTTAGTTGAGAACCAATCTATTTAAAGTTTATATAAATGACGAGTTATGGTTTTCAAACCCAACGCGAGGGTACCTCACAGTTGCTTTGAGAGAGTTTGTTATTTTGATGATGCCCCATGAGTTTCGGAGATGCATGAACCGTGTGGTGAGAGGATTGCGGCTTAGATTGAAGTGTTATCTATAAGACCTGCAAGGATTGCAGCTCATATTGAAGTGTTATCTCCTAGACCTGCAAGGAATGCAGCTCAGTTAACTTTATGGTTCCGAGACCTGCGAGAATGGAATTGACGGACTAACCTAGGAATTGACGGATTATTATTGGAATTGACGGATATATGGAATTGATGGCATATATGGAATTGACGGTATTAAAGGAATTGACGGATCAGAAATGGGGGTACGCCTAGGTGGAGGAATTTAAGTCCTGTGATGCTTTTAAATTAAATTGAGGATTTTATACGGCTACCATTATTTTCTTAAGCATCACATTTGTTTTACGAGTGTTAGATGGAAATATACATATAGAATCTAATTAATTTGTTGATATATATATATTTATTTATTTATTTTACAGGAGTTTCAATACAAGGATACAAGGGTCTTCGAAGCTTATAAATCTTTAACTTATTTTATTTCATTTTATTTTATTTTAGTATATTTATTTATCTTTATCTTTTATTATTTTCTATAGTATTAAATATCTTAAGTTTTTCTAGCATATTTAGCCCCACGAGTATTAGAGTTATCCGGACCGTGGGAGCGATGATTGCAGACCAGGTTGACCAGATGTCTCCTGAGTCCAGCGAGGATTACAGGTCAGGACGTGTCACCATTGGTGCCACGAGGAATTGATGGTTTTGGCTTTCCAAGCATGCTTACTTGATATAAATGTTTTTATTTCATTGTTTGATTATATATTGCCATGTTTGAAATGCCAAGAAGCTTGAAACAGAAAGCTGAGATGAAATTTGAGAACTAAATTGGTTTTGCAATTAAAGAACTACGTGTGGCTTAATCCCTCAGTAAGGGTACGTAGGTAGCCTATAGTTATAAGGTGCAGCCACGAGTTAGAATGCTTGAGATTACCAATGCAATAGTGTTGCCTTGAAAGTTGAGATGAATTTTATTAACAGATTGGTTCATTTGATTTATGCCAACCTGAGACCAGAATATTATGATGCTTAATTTGTTTAGATATAATTGAATGCATGCTGAACGATTGAGTTATATAAATGTTTGATGACAAGTGGAGATTTTGGGAAATGAGTAAAGTCCAGGGGAAACTCTACCGAATTTTTAGTAAGAAGGGCAGTTTGGTCTTCGTGCCCGACTTTAGCCAGGTGTCAAATACTCACAGGGTTCGGCTCGGATTCCAAAGTAGAATTTGGGTCGGGTTCTGTCAATACTATGTATATATTAAAAAGAAAAAGGACACTCCTAGCCCCTAGGGGCCATGTGTCAAAAGAGTAAAACCTATTTTCTTAAAACAACTTAGGCAAAACGAGTATAGATGCATGGCTATACTATTTATTTTTAAGATTCAAAAAATAGTATAGCCGGGCAGCGACACTATATGTATATAAAAAGACCCGCCCAAGGCCTAAGCGCCACGTGTCAAAGAGGTAAAGCCGGTCGGCTATATTATTTTTTATGCAAAAACGAATATAGCCGCACGGGCTATACCTTTTTTTCTAATAAATATATATTATTTTTATTCAGTATTATGTGAGAATTATGTGTATAATACGTGAATTTTGTATGTCTTATTGAATTTTTTGTAAAACAATACGTGTATTAAACATGAGAAATACGTGCGTACGTATATAATACATTATTAAACATGAAAGTGCTAAAATCTTTATACGGGTAACAACTTTGGAAAAGTAAAAAATCAAAAAGGGACAATAGATACTCCACTAACAGGTCGCCCATGGGCATAGGGTACTCATCCTTGGGGGTTGCAAGATTTAGATTTCTATAATATGTGCAAACCGTTAGAGCTCCAGTATTTTTCAACATTTGGCACAATGTTGGCCAGCCCCTCAACGTGTCGGGCGGTATGGATAAAGTCGTCTTTGAGAATATGTTAAATTTCTTCTTTGACTTTTAGTTGTACCTCGGCAGAAAATCGCAGGTGGTGGTTGTTGGAAAGGTTTGAACCTGTTTTTGATTTTCAATTTGTTTTCTACTAAACCTCTGGGTAATCCAAGCATCTCATGATAGTCCCAAGCAAAACAATCTTTACATTTGCAGAGGAGGCTGATGATTTCGACACTCAGCTTTCAGGTTCAAAAGATTACTAAGAAAGAGAGGTCGTGGTTCGCCCTTAGTTCCTACATTGATTTCTAACAAAGGATCTTAGACCTCGGGATGGCTGTCTTCCATCTCAGTAGGTGCAGGATCCAAGTCATCAATGGTTAATACATCGTCGTCATCTGACTCATGTTGGAATTCGATCAAATTAATCAGCAAGTTCGGCAGTAAAGAGTCCTCGGCCCAATATTCCAACAGTAGTTCCATCAGATTGACCATGGCCACTACCCCTTCTTCTTTGGTTATGGTGTGATCAACACCTCTCGCGCCGAATCCTTCCGGATGTTCTCGATACCTAGCTCCAAGACTTTCTTGTCGGATGTTCTTGTTAGTAGTCTTAAATCCGTGCTTGCATAACGTGGGTTTCAAAGGGTTTTCCATTAGCTGGGTATATTGACACTTTTGCCCGTGTCTGCCAAGCAATATGTTGTAGTCCACATTCGACTCCACAACATAAAAGGCCTTAACTCTTGTTTGATCGTCCACAATTATTTTCAATGGCAATACCCCAATGGTTTTGGACTTGTTACCGACAAAGCCGCTCATGGCCACGCCAAATGGGATAAGATCTTCCTTGATCTTATTCAGCTTCTTCATCAGGGAATAGGGAAGAACATTGACTTGAAGGAAACATGCATCTAATGCTTAACAAATGAACTTTAGCCAAAACCTATATGCTGGTAATTTTTAACAACAATATTAAAACCTTGCAAGTGCACAAATCAAATGATAGTATAGTAAGCAAACAAGGGTCCGTCCCACAGAGATTGTGATCTAAAGAGATGTTTATCAATGTCACACAATGAAAACTAAAACACAATTAAACACGAAAACAAAATAAAGATTGAAACCACAAGGACTTCTACACATTTCTTATAAATATAAAGAGAGGGTGAACATAGAGGGTGAATAGAGCAAAGGACACAAAAAATTGAACAATCAATCAAACAATCAAAAAATCAACCAAAGGCAAAAAACTCAAAATGATAACTTGATCACTGAGAACCTTCAAACAAACTGGAGCAACCAAAAGCTCATTTGAGCCACAAAAGAAGCAAGCTATAGATCAGAACTTCCAAACTTCAGACTTAGAGAAATAAGTCATTCAAAGCGAGACTTCTCTCGTTACAAACTTGGTTCAGCAAAAGCCAAGACAAGCAGAGTTTGAATTTTCACAAATATGAAAACCTCAACAAATTTTACAGTGCAGTTCCAGGTTATTAAGTCCTCAAGTCTAGCCACTTCTGCTCCTTCAGACTGAAGAAGCCACAGTTCTGCCTGCTCAAAAGCCTCCCAACACTTGAAGTAGATTAAAGCTCTACCAAAATTGAACTTTGGTATCGATTTACAGCTAAAGCTAAGCAGTTGAAGTTGTTAACCGCTCAGCCCAGCCAGGATCAGAAGTTTCTACCCAGGCAGAAATGGGATTCCAGCCATCGTTTTGTCTTTCTAGAGTTGATTTCTCCCTTTTTAATTTTGTAAAAGGGAGTTATGCCTAAAACAGTCCACTTTATTATCATCTATTTTGGCCAAAACTACCAATTCTATACTGTGATAAATTATGAAGTTCTCACCAGTCAGAGGCAGTAAAAGAACTTACTTGGGAGATATTCCTCACCCAAATTCACAATAGCTTGTTTAGAAATCAGTAACTTGGGACACAGTTATCTGTTTCAAAGAAGTCTGTTAGGGTTTTTTATTGCTAGCAGTGGCACGCTCGCACACCAAAGAAAGTTGGCTTGTTGACCAGTCAATGAAGAACTTTGCCCTTCCATCACAGGAGTAAAAAAATAAAACGGGTGAACATTTTGGCACGTCCAGTGGGACTTCTCAATATACATACTTGGACAGAAATTTTCTCAAGTATATGAATATTGGAAGCTCTAGCCAGAACCCACGCCATGCGATGGAAAGAAATCAGGTAGTTCTCCTAGAAGGATTGGAGTCAGAAGAAAGTGATGCCAGACACTAAGTTCATGACAGCACCAGAAGCGGACGTTCCAGGACAGCTCCAGGAGGTGGAATCAGATACAAGAAGCTGTGTTCCAACAGGAGGCTACAGCGCAAAGGAGCCAGGATACTCTGAACAACATGACAGCCACAATGCAATGGCAAGTCAACAGACAGTTTAGGAAGGACCGAGAGGATGCCATGGCCAGAATTCCAAACCTAGATGTTGTAGTCCAGCAGCTAGACCTCCCTTATAGCCCTCCACCAGGATTGGCTTGGCCATACAAAGAGAATCCTCTCATTGCCCAGATAGCTGGAGTACAAGGACATGGAGAGATCTGAGCTGGACAGAGGGGATAAGCCCTTCCTGACCAAGGGCATGAGGGTCCAATCAGGCCAGAAGGCCCTGCACCGGTTCAGGTTCCTCAAAATCAGCCAGAACCTCCACCTATTCCACAACCTGTGGCCCCAAGTGATTAGCCCCTGGCACTTCTGCCTGAGGCACCAGCTGTGTTGCCTTACAAACCCAGAAGGATGGATCCCACTCTATTCCCTCAATTAGTAAGAGGCAGAAGAGGCAGAGGGGGGATTAACCCCTTTGCCAACAATGACAGGAACAGACCAGGAGCAAATTGGAGAAACCATCTAGATTTTGAAGAAGAGGAAGAACATAGGGAGGAAATTTTGCCCAGGCCATACAGAATGAAGCACGAGATTCAACACATCCAGCCAAAACAGGGACGAAATCAACACCTTGTCAATGCTTTAAATGACATGGGGCACTACAGAGAATGATCAGGGAGATGAGGAAGCCTGAAGACAGAGGAGGAGAAAGGCCCACTTATAGAAAGCCATATCCAGCTTATATTGATCAAATACCTCTATCCCAGGGTTTCAAGGTGCCAAACATCACCTTGTTCAACGGAGAAGATCCCCATGCTTCATCAGTGGAGCATATAGGCAGAAAAGTGCATAGCCATAGAAAATAACCCTATGTTAAAGCTAAGATATTTTGGAAATTCTCTCTCTGGAGAAGCCTTCACCTGGTACACCAGTCTACCAGCTAACTCTGTTCAAACTTGGGAGCAAATGAAAAATGTTTTCCATGACTACTATTTCAGAATCCAGCTAGAAGTCACCATCAGTGATCTTGCTGCCCTCAAACAGAGTGAAGATGAACTTGCTCAAGACTTCATAACCAGGTTCAGAAAGCTCAAAATGAAGTGCCGAATCCCCATGGAAGAGAGGCACTTCATCCAGATGGCTCAAGCGGCCCTTAAAATCTCTCTGAGGAAAAGATTTGATAGGATGCTAGTTGGAGATCTGGCAGAATTGGCAGATAAAGCACCTAAGTATGAGGAGTTGCTTAAGGAAGAACAACAAAAAAGAAACTCTTCCAAGGGCACATACTATAAAACTCCTTCCTCTTCAATCCATCTGGTTGAGGTGGAATCAGAAGAAGACACAAAAGGCTAGGAGGAAAGAGAAATTGTAGTGCCGAAATGGCAAAATTGAAACATCCTACTAGTTGCAAGGCTGTTACAAAGCTACCAAAGGATCAGAAGCTGCCACCATTCACAGGAGGGTTTGTTCCAAACAAACCAACACATAACAAGGTCTATTCCTTTGATCTAACCAAGGTTGATGTTTTGTTTGATGTTTTGTTTGATGAGATGCTACTACAGAAGGCAATAAAGACACCCCACAGGTTGCCCAAACCAGAAGAACTTAAGGGCAGACAGTATTGCAGGTGGCATAACTCTTGGAATCATTCGACCAATAGTTGTGTAGTTTTCAGGGATGTCATACTGGAAGGAATAACAGCCGGAAGGCTGAAACTGGAGAAGAAACCTCCATCAGTTACAACAGATCTCTTTCCCCAGCCACAAGTCAACATGGTCAACTTAAAATTGGCTAGAACAGAAGAGAAGCAACACAACGACAGAAGTTAGCTCCAGCAGAGGCAGAAGAGTCACGAGGGAGGCTAATCAAAGGCCAAAGGCAACTATCTCTGCTGGGGTAGTATTGTGCAGTAGGTGCAAGTGTGAGAGTGAGTTAGAAGTGATTTTGGACAGGCAGAATCAGCCGACACCCAGCGTATTTAACAGGATTGGAACACTATACCAATAGAGTCCAGTTCCGGTCCCATCTAAAGATAAAGCCAGACAAAGGGACTATGTTAGGCCTTCTGAGCACAATAAGAGAATGGCAGAGCAACCAAAGAAAGAAATACCAATCAAGATGTCTGGGAATAAAAAGCCCTTAGCAACTATCATAGAAGGCAGATGGTATTCTGTTGGAAAGAGCGGTAGACTGACTCTGGAGTTAACTAGAACTCAGAGAAGGAGAATTCAAAGGCAGTACTGTACCTCCCTCAGGAACAGGAATGACACGCAGGCATTGCCAAGGACCAGTTCTGCCAGAGGAGGGAAGAGTCCAGAAATAGCTCCTTAGGCAGAACAAACAAACTGTCAGCCACAAAAGCTGATACAGGCAAAATTTCTAGGCAGACCTTCTACCCATCCTGCCTCATCCCCAGTCAATTGGCTAGAGCATTCACAAATACAAGGTGAATCCGAAACTATTCTAGTTGAAGGACAAGAAGACTGGACTGAAGAGTATGAAGATGAGCAGTTAGACTATGAGCCTTTTGTAAATGACCAGACTAGGCACCTCAAAACAGGAGAATAGGAAGACTGGATAGAAGAATATGAGGAAGCACAGATGGAGTATGATGGAGAGCTAGATGAAGAAACTGAGGCTTTCGGTGCAGAATTAGAAAGCCTTTTATAGGGTGATTTAGGTATCAACATGGTGTTCATCTTGCCAGAGAAATTCAAGGCAGCATAAGGACAAGAAAACACTCTGGAAGGAGACGTGTTTTCTCAGGAAAGCTTTGAGTGCAGGATACAGGGGTAGAGGAAGCACTAGAACATCAAACACCTATTGCCAAGACAGGCTAAACTACCATGAAAATGGCTGCAGACCAGCTTTGTTTCTCCAAACTGACCAAGGAGATGGCTAATCACCTCAGACCTATGTTCATAACAGCAAATTTTGGGGGTGTTCCCATTCCAAAAGTCATGATAGATGGAGGTGCAGCTATTAATCTTCTACCTCACAGATTGTTGAGCAAGATGGGCAGAACAGAGAAGGATTTAATCACAACATGCTTAACTGTCACCAAATTTGTTGGGGGCATCACTAAAACTCACGGAATCCTGGATTTGGATGTCATAGTTGGAACCAAAGAGCTGAAGATTGCATTCTTTGTGGCAGACACTACTTCTACCACTTATAATGCACTGCTTAGCAGGGACTGGATTCACCAAAGCTTATGTGTTCCTTCCAATCTACATCAATAATTAGCCCTTTGGAATGAAGAAGGTTTCATAGAGATAGTAGAGGCCGATCCACGGCCATTTTTGCCTTCTGCCATGTGTTTTGAGGCAAGGTATTATCATGATGACCTTGGACCTTTCACTTTCTTTGGAGTCAACCAGAACGGCTGCCCCCATGGTGTCACGGTCCAGAGACTCATTGAAGATGGTTTAGCCAGTTCTCTAGAAGACTGGAATAGACCTTTTGTTCTAAATCTCCAGAACTCTGATGTTTAGTCCCAATCAACAAGAAAAGGATCGAGCTGCAACAATCTGATCCATTACAAAAAGATTGTTGATATATTGGGAAGAAAAGAAGCTTTATATGCAGAATCCAGCCATCAATATGGCAGAATTCACTTATGAAAGCATGGAAGAACAAGAAGAAGAGAGTTTACAGGAGGAAGTACTAGATTTGCACCAGCTACACTAGATGATTCTTTACCAGAAGTCGAAGATCCATTACAGGAAATAAACTTAGGGACAGAAGAGGATCCAAGACCTAGTTTCATTAGCGCACTGTTAAAAGAACCACTCCGGAGTGAAATCATTGCACTTTTGCATGATTTTAGAGATTGTTTGAAATCATTGCACTTTTGCATGATTTTAGAGATTGTTTTGCTTGGCATTATCATGAGATGCCTGGACTGGACAGAAAATTGGTAGAGCACAAGCTGCCAATAAAAGAGGGCTACCTTCCAGTCAAACAGGCCAAAAGAAGGATGTTTATGGACACAGAAGTGAAGGTCAAGGAAGAAATAGAAAAATTGCTCAAAGCAGGATTCATCAAACCAGCCATTTATGCTGATTGGCTAGCCAATATTGTACCGGTCCTAAAAAGAAAAACAAGGGCAGTTAGAATCTGTGTGGACTACAGGAATCTGAATGAAGCATTTCCCAAGGATGAATATCCTATGCCAATGGCAGATATGCTAGTAGATGGAGCTGCTCATAACCAAATGCTATCTTTTATGGATGGCAATGCAGGTTACAATCAGATTGTGGTGGCAGAAAAGGACATCCACAAGACAACTTTCACGTGCCAAGGGCATATAGGTGCTTTTGAATATACTGTAATGCCTTTTCTCTTAAGAAATGCAGGAGCTACTTATCAAAGAGTAATGAATTCTATTTTACATGATATGATAGGGCATTCTTTAGAAATATATATATATATATATAGATGACGTGGTGATTAAATCCCCAAAAGAAGGAGATCATGTATCAAATCTAAGAAAGACATTCCTAAGGATGAGACAACATAAATTGAAAATGAACCCCAAAAAATGTGTTTTTGGAGTTCAAGCAGGGAACTTCTTCGGTTTCTTTGTAATAACCCAAAATAAAATATTAAGAAAATAACAAAATATCTAAAAAGTAGGATTAATATCTTCTAGCAAAAATATAATTTTGCCCTCACATTATTTAATAGGGAAAAAGGTGACTTTTTGATCGAGAAGGTGCTAGCTCAGGCTTTAGCCAGCCAGAGATCCATCCGTGAGATAGGTAGATCAAGCAAAGAGGAGTGAGGGCTATAAATTTGGATAACGGTGGTACCCAGTAGTAAAGGAGGATTGAATTGAAAGGAATAGAGCGGATCATGAAAGTCAGGGTTGTTCCATAGAATAGTAGAGTATAGGTGGGACTTGGTTAAGAAGTGATACTAGGATCCTTTGACTAGTACGTGACAAGTAATTTAAAGCCCCATTTCATAGTAAGTACTATCCACAAGTCTACGGAATATATGAATACAGGAGTTTTTGCAGCTGGATAGGAGATAATGGCTGGATCAGAATACGAGAAAAAGGTTTTACATATTGTTTTCTACTAGTAGAAATGGAAAGTAAAAGGTAGCCCCTTGTTACGATGAGGTTAAAAGCCTTCATCCAAGATATTGTGATCAGTTAGTAGTTGGTTAACTTTGGTGTCGCGGTGATGTCTGCCCCAGCCAGCTAATGGGCAAACCATAGGGTGCACTCTGTGCACAGTATTTGGATATAGGTAATACTTAATTAGGAGGAATTGAAGAAAGATATCTATAGTGGTGATTACAATTCCAGATCATCGAGTGGCCGTAAGTAGGGAGGCTTTCGACCTGGAGTTAGATTCAGTGGAGGTACCAGCCAGGATAGTAAGATTGGAAATAGTTCTGGGGCTGGTGTAGCCAGAAATAGTGGAAGACAATTGTTGCCAGGCTCTAACAAGAGAAGTTGCTCTAATGTGCCAGGTGTGGTAGGCATTATTCTGGGCCCTGCTAGAGGAGTACTACTGGAGGATAATATTATGGGCAGTCTAAATCATTTCAAAAAGGGTTGCCACTGTTCCCTTAGTATAAAAAGATCATTACTGCAGCAAAACAAGTATGCAAGGTAAGTTATAGGAAATACCACATTTGATGGGAGCTCTGTTTAGCGATGGGCCCAGATCAGTATGGCTAGTTGGGGAAGCAGTCAGCTGAAGGAATGTAGTAACAGTTTTAAACCCGCAGATAGATAATATAACATGACACAGTAGAAAGCATGAGCATTATTTACTGCAATTACAGATTGAATCCCCCTTCGACATGGTTAACTGGAGATCATCCTAGGGTTGAATTGATTTGGCCGGATACCGTACCTTAAAGCTACCTTTCATCCGGAGATCAAGTTTATTCTTGAGCTCGCTCCAGCAATGGAGCCTATTTCTCGGGTAAAATACAAAAGGACAACAGTAAGTTGAAGGAGTTAAAGACTAAATTGCCGAAATTGATAGCGAAGAGGGTCATTCAGCTTAGTGTTTTCCTCATTGAAGTGTTCGAGTGTTATTTAAGGAAGGAGATGTCACTATGAAGTTATGCATGAACTCAGGGTAGCTGGATAAGACTATAGTACGGAAATGGATGTCAATAGTTTCACAGTAAGGAATTGTTTAATAAGCTAAGGAGTACCAAGGGATTTCCCAACAAATGATTTGAGGCTTGGATAGCTCCAGTAACGAGTTAGAAAGGAGTATGTACCTAAAACAGCGTGTTGAATGAGGAATAAGGACTCTGAGTTCTTGGTCATACTATAACGAATTAAGGGGTGTGCCAGTGGTCTTTTGGACCCCCTTGAATAGGATGGTTGGGCGATATTGAGATCGCCTCTTGATCGTGTAGCTAGATAACCTTTGGTGTATTTTAAGAGACAGAAGGCATAGGTGAAGTATTTAAACATCGGACGATGGACTCTGGGAAGGCAGTAACTTTATGCCAAGCTCAGCAAGTGTGCAGATTAGATGGACAGAGTGAGTTTCTTGGAACACATGATTTCGGTGGAAAGTATTTTGTTGATCCTCAAGATTGAAGCAGTAGGAAATTTGGTTACGACCAATCAGTGCTACTGAGGTACAGAGTTTTCTAGGTAAGTCGATTTTTACTGTCGCCCTGTGGAAAGGTTATCCACCATGGCGACGCCGTTCATCTTTTTAGCAAAGAAAGAAATTAAATTGGTGTGGTCGGACCAGTGTGAAGAGGGTTATATTAAACATAAGGACAAGCCAACCACTGCTTGCTTTCAGTACTTCAGGAGGTTAGTGGGAACTTGGTGTGCTATAGTGTTGTTTGCAATAAGAATTGGGGTTCCGCTGATACGGTATGGTAGAGTGAACGCTTATGCGTCTAGGCAACTGAAGAAGCCTGGGTCGAAGCATCCTATTCATGTAATGAACTGCCGCAGTAGTGTTTGTCTTAGAAATTGGCGGTAGTTAGGAGATATGTCAGATCTTTACGGATCACAAAGGTTACGATATTTATTCATACAGGAAGAACTAAAGTTGAGGAAGAGAGAATGGTCAGAGTTGATAAAAGATTAGGACTATACCACCAAACGTCACCCAGGCAAAGCTAATGCCGATACAGATACACTCAATATGAGATATTCAGGAGCAGTAGTCCATCTCCGAAGGAAATATTTATCAGTGATGGTAGGACTGAGGAAATTCAAAATAGGTTAGATATGGATAATCAGGAAATACCGTTAGCCACTCTTCAGGGAAGATTAGTGCTAAGAATTCGAATATTTGCAGATTAATTACAAGATCTTGATTTGAATCCTACGAGTAAAGGTTGAACTATATGATATGAAGAGTGAAGTGTCAAATGGAGATTTACTAGTGACTTCTTATGATGAAAGAAACAGCAGAGTTTGTCAACAAGTGTTAGCCGAGCAACAGAAATCATTAGGAATCTTGCAACTATTTCTGATTTCTGAAGGGAAGTAGGAGTAACTTATGATGGATTTTATATTCAGCCCCCCTAAGCGTAGAGAAAGCAGAATGGAGTATAGGAAATTAGAGGATCGATTCAGCAAGTCTGTTTAATTTCTGCCGGTGAGAGTCAAATTTGGTCCAAACAAACCGGCAAGGATTTTCACAGATAAAATTTTGCAACGTTATGGAATAGTAGTCCCTATGGTTTAGATCAAGAAATCCAGGTTATGTTCCCGTCGGACTCAGCTAAAGGAAGCTTTTGGAAATTGATTACAGTTTAATACTACAATTCACCCCCAGACAGATGATCATCTTAAGAGAATGATTCAAACTTTAGGAGAATTGTTGGGGCATTTTATACTGTAGTTTCGAAGTGATTGGGGTAAAAAGTTACCACTTGAGAAGGTGTATACCTCAAATGACAGTTGTCAGATAAACTGAACTTCTTTGAATTACAAATCTCAAATTGCCACTGGTATCTAATTAAAATGTTTCCACTTGCTGCTCTATACGAGAGATAATATTGACCACCCAAGTATGAAGATGGAATGTTAAGCAAGGTTTATTGAAATCTGAAAGTGTTTTAAGCAGACAAAGATTCAAGCGACCCAGGATTGGCAAGGAGTTATGCAAATATTAGAAGAAGGATCTTCAGTTGAGTATTCTTCAACATTTCTCGCCTAAGGAAGATGTAGTGAGATTTAAGGAAACAAGGGAGCGAAATCCTAGCTGTATCAGATCTAATAAGATTATAGAATGTGTGGGAAACAAGCAATTCAGATTTTGGAATAGGAAGTGTCCAGCTTTCAGTAACACATGCTGTGTAATAACCTGAGTTGCAGATACAAGAGCAATTTCCCCCCTCTTTGAATGACAGGGATGTAAATTTCGAGGACGAAATTTTTATAAGGGGGTAGATTGCAATAACCCAAAACAAAATATTAAGAAAATAACAAAATATCTAAAAAGTAGGATTAATATCTTCTAGCAAAAAGACAATTTTGCCCTCACATTATTTAATAGGAAAAAAGGTGACTTTTTGATCGCAAAGGAATTTGACAATTCTGCTTGCGCCATTGCGTAGAGCACGGTGAAACGAGTTTATAGACACGTAGTGGGCCCGAATCGGAGTTGTAACGAAAGAGTTATGGTCAAAAGAGTCTCAGTGGCATAACCGTAAATATTTCAAAGCTGGCGCCGCCTCAGAGCACCCCTGGCCACGGGACCAGTGGCGTTGGAACCGCCATTGAGTCCCCTACCTTTTTCGACTGGTCCCCCGCCCGCCAGCGACCTGTGCTGGCCGGAAACTGCGAAAGAACGACGGGAACTCATCAAAAATCACCGAAACTTCAAGGCCACCATTTTCGTCGACCCAGGTATGGATCTTGAACCTCTCGAGCTGTTCTAGTGTAGCTATCCGATTGTTGAGCTTGAAGTTTCAGCCGATTTTTGGCCTCTGTTTTCGGCCACTTCCAGTCACTTTTTGGGGTATGTCCAAGAACAAAAGTGACTCCAAATGGGGTGTTTTACCTAGGATAGGATTTTGGAGTCTTGGTTCCGAGATTTTTTGACCACCCGAAATCGCTTAGGACACCCAAATCTGGACCCAAAATGATGAAGATAATCATAGTGTTCATAATGATGATAATCCACTTGTTAGGACATTACATGATTATTTGCATCCTGCTCGTACAACTTTTACCAACTTTTCATGGAATGGATGTAATAACCCAAAAAAAAAAAATCCTAAAATTAGTATTAATTTATTCTAGGAGAAAGACGATTTTGCCCTCGCATGATTTATTAGGGAAGAAGTTGACTTTTTGACCGAGAAGGAATTTGGCAATTCCGCTTACGTCGTTGCGTAAAGCACGACGAAACGAGTCCGTAGACATGGAGTAGACTCGAATCGGAGTTGTAACGAAGAAAATATGGTCAAAATACCGCGAAGGGCAAAACGGTAATTTGGACAAAAAGTCAGATTTTTATCCCTTCATTCTCTCTCTCTCTCTCTCTCTTCCTGCGCGAGCCGTCCGCGCCCTCCTCCCTTCCAGCTCGTCCCGCCGCCACCATAGGCCGGCTCGATCTCCGGCACGGGTACCATCGGAACCGCCACACCCTCGCTGTCACGACCTGACCGTCCCCCGCCCTTGGGCCGACCGAAACTGGCCGAAAACTGGAGATTTCCCACCGGTTTTCACTCGAACTTCATACCCTTCGTTCTCCTTCGTTTCTCAACCAAATCGTTCTAGTAAGGCACCAGAGGCCAGACTGAGCCATAGGAGGGACTTCAAAAGGTCCAGCTAGCTCGGACCAGTAGTGAGTGGACTTTTCTTTTCTAAATGGTTTTTATAATTAAATTTCTTATTTGACCTTGAATAAGTTTTATTGAAAGTTTCCGAGCATGATTAGTACAGTAATATTTCTATAATCCTATGCTGCTTAGTTGCACATGCTAAAAAGTTATAAAAACAGAGTTTGAGGCTTGTATCAGATAAGATAGCAGCATAAGTTTAAATTACAGTCATTTATCAGACTTTCCTAAAGTAATTTATTTTAAAACCACCACGTACCCGTTTTTGGTGATTACCCTCAGATGGACCGATGTCTACGGACATCCAGTCTATTTACAGTTCTGTCAGTGCACTTGACATTGCCTCACGAGTTTCGGGGATGCTTGGACCGTGAGTGCCAGGATTTGCTGCTCGGCTGACTTGGTGTCCCGAGACCTGCCAGGATTTACGGCTCGGCTGACTTTGTGTCCCCGAAACCTGCCAGGATTGCGGATCAGGCTGACTACGGTCCCCTGAATCCTGCCGGAGCGGCTCGAGTCGACTTTGTGTCATCGAGACCTGTCAGCGGATCAGGCTGACTATAGTCCCCTGAATCCTGCCAGTTTGCGGCTCGGATAGACTGTGTCTCGCCGAGACCTGCCAGGGGAATCGACGGATTTTACAGGGGTACACCTAGGTGGTAGTTTTAAAGGAATTTGAGTACTTTTATATCATTATTGTTTTCAGTCATTTTATATACCAGTTTTCTCGATATCCATGCATATTTTATATTTGCATCGTTACGTATACATATTTATGGTTATATAAATGCCTTGTATTTGAGTACAGTCGACTTTCTGACTTACATACCTATTTATATTTTTAACGGGGGTTACTATGTTATAAATTGTTTTAAGAACATTATTTTTGTCCACTCACACTTTCAACTTGTTTTTCGCTCCCAGGCCTTAGAAGCGCAAAGGAATCCACCACCGGCCCACTCCTAGCTCCCGCGCCACCCTCAAAACGTAGGATTTTGTTGTACAGTACTTAAATCTTTGTAAATTTGTAGTAATTGCTCTGATATCTGGTTGGAACTGAGAACCAAAGTTGAGAAATGTTTATTTGATTTATTCTGGCAGTTGGTGTGAAGTTTATTTGCTTGTTTAACAGGTGGAAACTTTTGGGTTTGGACAAATTACAGGGGAGACTCTGCCGAATTTTCGGCAGGAGTCTAAGGAAAGTTTTATTCATAGTTGTGATAGGAGGGGTAAAAAGGTCATTTGTACCCGACATTCGCCAGGTGTCGGACACGCACAGGATTCGGCTCGAATTCCAAAGCAGAATTGGGATCGAGTCCTGTCAATGGAATCTGAAAATCCATATTCACATGTGCGTGAGTTTGAGGAAGTTTGTGGAACTTTTCCAACACAAGGGTGTAGGCTTGATACAGTTTTGCTAAAACTTTTTCCATTTTCACTAAAAGATAAAGCAAAAACTTGGCTTTATTCTCTAAGGCCAAGAACAATTGGAACATGGCTTGAAATGCAAATTGAATTTTTCAAGAAATTTTTCCCAATTCAAAAGACAAATTCTTTGAGAAGACAGATGACCACATTTTCTCAAAAAGATACTGAGTCTTTACCTCAAGCTTGGGAAAGATTTAAAGATTTGATAACGTTATGTCCTCACCATGGTTTTGAAAGATGGAGGATGGTAAGTCATTTTTATGATGGCTTAACACCTAAAGATCGAAAATTTATTGAGACGATGTGCAATGGAAATTTTATGTATAAAGATCCTGAAGATACTTTTGATTTTCTTGATGAAATTGCAGAGAAATCTCATATTTGGAGCACTTCCAACACATTTGAGCCTAATTCCAAAGGCAAAATCTTCTATTAATCCTTCTAGCGGCGGTATTTATCACCTTAAGGAGGAAGATAGTCTCAAAGCTCAATTGGCAACAATGGCTAGGGAAGTTGAAACCCTAAAATAAAAATTGCCTCAAAAAGTTAATTCAATTGCAAGTCAAGAAATTTTTGAGATTTGTGAAGTTTGCTGGGTCATGGGACATGTAACAAAAGAGTGTCCAACACTTCCAGCTTTCAGAGAAATGTTTCATGATCAAGAAAACTTTGTGAATCAATTTAAAAAACCATCCACTTTTTCTGAAACTTATAATCCAGGATGGAGAAACCACCCAAATTTCAGTTGGAGAAATAATACTAATAATAATGTGCCACAACAAAAATCTGATTCTTTTTATTTTTCTCCACAGGTGGAAGGACAATCATCGTCATCAAATTTGGAAGATGTTATGAAGCAATTCATACAAAGCCAAACTGCCACAAATCAAAAGAATGCACAAGACATTGGTGAGATTAAGAGCACTCTTTCCAAACTCACTTCTTCACTGTCAATTCAAGAAAAGGGTAAATTTCCTTCTCAAGTCCAACCTAATCCACATGCACAGTTAGAGGTAACTACCCCTTCTTCTTCTTCTTTAAATGAAAATAAGCATGAATATGTGAAGGCTGTCACTACTCTTCGCAGTGGAAAAATAATTGGGAAAGATGATTTAGTAACAGTTGAAAATAAAAAAAATTCAAAAAAATCCAAATATAATGAAAAAGAAAATAATGATTCTGAAATTGTTAAGTGCCCTTTTCTTGCTCCATTCCCACAAGCACTTAACGCTGTAAAGAAAAATCAAAATCCTGAAATTTTGGAGGTTTTTAAAGAAGTGAAAATCAATATACCTCTTTTGGATGCTATAAAACAAATTCCTTCATATTCAAAATTTTTGAAGGATTAATGCACTATCAAAAGAAAGCACAATGTTGATAAGACCGCATTTTTAATTGAAAATGTAAGTGCAATTCTTCAAACTAATTCTCCACCCAAGTACAAAGATCCAGGTTGTCAAACAATTTCTTGTATTATTGAGAATTTTAGCACTGAACAAGCTTTATTGGATTTGGGTGCTAGTGTTAATTAAAACCCACCTCAATAACATTGCAATTGGCTGACCGTTCAGTCAAAATCCCAAGAGATATGGTGGAAGATGTATTGTGTGGGCCATTGTGTGACAACCCATTGAGCTAGTTATAGTTTGATAGTCGAAAGGATATTGCACTTATTAAGCGATACCCGATTTCGATAGGTTTGGACTATTCGATAGGTCCCAATTTCAAATATTTTGTTCCTCGTACCTCTAAGATTGTGTAGGAACTGCTTGATCGAGAATCGGAGTCCCGGATACACCGAATCAATAATTCTAGGGTTAAGTAAACCGATCACTGTACGATCGTGCGATCTACAGGGATCCGACCGCTCGATTGAGACCAAGCTCTTAGAACTTGTTAATTAGACCTTGTTGGACTTATAGGAATGTTTGGATCAGAAATCGGAGGTTGTTGGCCCCATAGACCGAATTGGTCAAATTCCACGATTGGGGCCAAACCGATCGTTGGATCGTGATAAGGCTTCTTGGATGAGTTCAACTTATGGTTATGGACCAATAGGAATTATCATATAACAAATTGAGGATGTAGGCCCTACGAGCCCAGTTGACTTAGATAGTGGTCTATGTCGACTCAGTTGAGGCTGTTTAGTAGTTGTAATTGTAATTGGAGGTATGTTTTAAAATGGTATTATGTTATGAGGGTTTCATTGAATGCTTATGAATTATTATACAATCGCTTTTACCTTCCAAGCATGTTATAATATGTTTAATTGTGTGGAGTTGGGAATGGCTTAGATAACTGGGTTTTGGAATGAATAAGAAATTCATTAAATGCCTGATTATATGTCTATATTTAAATATATGCTCAATGGCTTGAAATCGATGAATTATGAACACTAGTTTTCTCAATAGTGTATTGTACATATTTGAATGTAGTTTGAGAATAGTTTTGAGAGATTTTGCATGGTCAAATTCAAATTAAGGAATGTTGGGATTGACCTTGTTTTAAAAAAGGGATTTTTGGTTATTTATTTAAGAACTGATTTTTGGAAAGTTGAGAAAGGATTTGGAAATGGATTTATGAAAGTGGATTTGTAGAAAAAGAGGAATTTTATGATAAGTTTCGGAAAATGGTTTTCACACCTACCGCAGGAGTACCAACCCCCCTCCCTCCCGGGGCAGTTGCCTTCGGAATTGTCTAGTCATTTATGACAACACCTCACGAGTCTCGAGGACGCCTGAACTGTGTAGTGTGAGGATTTGCATTCAGGTTGATTATATCTTCCTAAGTCTTGCTAGGGGAATTGATGGACATGCGTTCCAAGCTGATCACTCCATTTTGCGAGCATATGTGTTCTCGGGTTGACTAGGTGTCCCCCTAGTTCTGCGAAGATATGCGTTCTCGGGCTGACCACATGTCCCCCGAGTTCTGCGATGATGTAGCATATATGGTACTTATTTTGACGGAACATTATTGGAATTGACGGATTATGATGGGGGAACGCCTAGGTGGAGTGTATTTGAGTTTTAAGATGTTTTAAACTGAAATTGATGATTTTATCTTGGTACTTATTGGTGAAGGTTTTAATACATGTTTTCAGATTTATGAGATAATGATTGAGAGTTTTCTAAGTTTTAAGAATTTTATACAATTCACAACTACTTTCTTAAGAGATGAGTTTGTTTCAGCTAATTGATTAGAGTTTGAAGCTTTTGGTTTTAGGAAAGTGTGAAGGAATATTTAGTTCATGTGCTTACATATGGGTTGAACTTTGTTTCTTGTATAAAGAACTACGTGTGGCTTGATCCCTCAATAAGGGTACGTAGGCAACCTAGGCTAACCTAGGTGCAGCCGCAAGTTTATGATTGGTTTGTTATGATCAATTTTGTGAAGTTGAATTTGTTGAACGCTTGGGAAATTGTTTGAGTTCTGCTGTGCAGGTAAAATTCTAGGTTTTTGGTCTTTTTCAGGGGAGACTCTGTCAGTTTTCCAGTAGAAGCCATACCCTAAAGCAGTTTTTGGATTAGGGTAAGAATGGTATTTTGGTTATTTGTGCCCGACACCTGTCAGGTGTTAGACACGTATGGGGTTCGATGTGGATTTCAAAGTGGGATTTGGGTCGGGTTCTATCAAAAATGATTTTAAAACTCACTAGAATCATTTTATGGCTTTGTTAGAACCATATTAAGGCTCACCAAAACGATATTAAAGCTCACTAGAACCATTTTGTGACTTACTAGAACTATATTATGGCTTACCAGAACATTAACATGGCTTATCAAATTTATATTATGAATTATCTAAACCATATGAGGTGTACTGGAACCATACTAAGGCTTGCTAGAATCGTATAAAAGCTAACCAAAAACATATTAACGCACACTAGAACCATATTATGGCTTACTAGAATCATATTATGACTAACTAGAACCATATTAAGGCTTACAAGAACCATACTGAGGTTTAGTAGAATTGGACTAAGGCTTATCAGAACTGTACTAAGGCTCACGAAAACCATATTAGGGCTCATCATGACCATTGTTGAGGCCCAAAAAATCCAAGGCTGGGCCCAAATATATTTCTAGCCCAGTAGGACACCTAACTTGGGAAGAAACCCAACTCGGGTTCGTAAGAGTTCGTCATATGCTCTTGCACTCGTGCCACACCAAGTAAATAAGCAACACGTGTATTAAACATGAGAAATATGTGTGTACGTGTATAATACTATATTAAATTAATAGTGCTAAAATCTTTGTATGGGTAATAACTTTGGAAAAGTCAAAAATCAAAAAGGGACCATAGATTCTCGAGTAATGGCATAATTGTAATGGTAGGGTACTCGTCCTTGGGGTTTCAAGATTTAAATGTCTATAATCCGTGCAAACCGTTAGAGCTCCAATATTTTTCAACACTTGCACATGTTGGCAGCCACTCAAAGTATCGGGCGGTTTGGATAAAGCCGGCTTTGAGAAGATGTTAAATTTCTTCTTTGACTTTTAATTGCACACAGAAAATCGCAGGTGGTGGTTGTTGGAAAGGTTTGAACCTGTCTTTGATTTTCACTTTGTGTTCCACTAAACCACTGGGTAATCCAACGCTTATGACAGTCCAAGCAAAACAATCTTTACATTTGCAGAGGAGGTCGATAATTTCGACACTCAGCTTTATGTTCAAAAGAGAGAGGTCGTGGTTCGCCCTAAGTTCCTACATTGATTTCTAACAAAGGATCTTAGACCTCGGATGGCTATCTTCCATCTCAGTAGGTGCAGATCTAGGGCATCAATGGTTAATACATCGTCATCGTCTGACTCATTGAAATTGACCAAATTAATTAGCGAGTTCAGCAGTAAAGAGTCCTCGGCCCAATATTCCAACAGTCGTTCCCCAGTCGATTGAAAACAGCACTGGATGTGGTCCATTGATTCGGCCAATCTGTAGAACTGTGGTCAGCCAATCTGGTAGGTTCCCCGTTTTTCTCTTTTGTTCTCTTGAGCTAGACTGGTTGATTTTTGCATTGGTCACTGATCACGGGTTCAAGCTTGAGCTCCTTCTATTTTCTTTTCCTTTTTGGATTTAGACTTTCTTGCCTGCTTACCCCTTTCTCGGCCCCTGACGATCTGACCTCAGGCCATAAAGCTCTTCTTTGTCGAGCCTCTTCAGGTTGGAAATAAGCTTCAACCATGTTGATAACAGGTGGAGGGAATTGCTCGTCATCTACTTTCATAGCCGGTTTTCTCTGTGAATTGAAGCATTTTTTCGTCTATCAATTCTGTAGTCGTCACGCATGAAAATACAGTTGTTAGTACTATGAGACCAAAAACTCTGATACTTACAGAATGTATTTCCTTTGAGCTCTTGGTCCTTAGGGATTTTGTGACAGAATGATAGAGTGACGTTCTTTTTAGCCAACAATAAATCAAAAATTCCTTTAGCTCTAGTCAACTCGACAGTGTAAGTTTTTGGTCTCTCGGGCCTTGAACTTGTTGTCTGAAAGCTTCGTTTTACTGTTGTCGGCCTTAACAAGCTCCTTGCACATGAAGTGCTTGTCTATGTTAACTTCGGCTTAACTGACTATGCCTCGACATCATTGGGTGTGCCGTGTTTTTCAGCTTCTGCATAACTAGTATGTCCCTTTTGTGGCCGTTTTCTTATGAACCTCTTTTTTCAAAAGGGACGCGTATCTGTTGACTTTGTTGGTCAAGTCATGCATATTACGAAATTCGATACCTTAACTTTGCGGGTAGATCAATCACATATCCTAAAGGAATCATTGAAGACGTGTTGATCAGACTGAAGAAATTTGTGTTTCCTACTAATTTCTTTATTCTTGATATGGAGGAAGACCACGACATCCCACTCTTGCTAGGTCGGCCCTTCCTTACTGTTGCTGGTACATTGAAAGATGTACAACAAGGAACTTTAACTTTGAGAGTTCAGGGCAAATCCATTGAGTTTAAGGTGTTCGAGGCGGTTAAAAAGCCGAGGGACTTGGAAGAGTGCGACCGCATACATCTTTTTGACCCAATTGTACATGTGAACTACTTGGAAAACACCTCTACAGATGTCTTGAAAGCCAAGTCGCCACCCCCTCTAGTCATGAAACGCATGCGCACTTCTCTTGGATGTGCTAGAATTTGTTAATGTTTTATCAAAAGCTTCTCCAAGATGAGCCGACTCTTGTGGCATCTCCTTGCCAAGGATCGCACCAAGATATTACTTGACAAGGCTATTGTTCGCAAGGAGTTCGGACAACAACCCAAGCAGTACATGGAAGAAGTAGCATTCTTTGCTACTTCCGCACCACCACAGGCATTCGAAAAGTCTAGCTCATGACTATAAAGAAAACCTTCTTGGGAGGTAACCCAAGCATTCTCAACTTTTGTTTTCGCTTTTGTTTTTAGTTTATGTGTGATTTCTAGTACATTTTTTATGTTTTTATTTTTTTTAAGTTTTGTGTCATGAAACAAAGGATTTTAGTAAATACATTCTTTGTCCTGCCTTCTTCGCCTCCTAATCATGAGAAGCAAGCCTCAAAGAAGGCTTGAAATTTGAGCAGCAACCACAGTGTCGGTTTTGACTTGCACTCTCCTATGGCCGGCCATAGGTAGAAGTGTGGGTCTGAGTTGGGTCCTTGGATTTGTGTTGATTGTAAGGGTGCCGAAAGGCACTAAAGAATGGATAATTGACAAGGGCTTTTTGTGTCGATTTCAACAGACGGCTCCAAACTATTGATGCTCTTTTTGGGAGGTCAACTTAGATAGATATGAAATGGTGGATGATGGGTGAAGGTGAGGACCTTCAGCATTTGTGTGAGGATTTGGGCAAGCGATAAACATATAGAAGACAAGATATACGTGGTTCACCCGAATGATGGGCTACGTCCAGGGAGAAGGATGTTCTCATTATGATAATGTTTGTTTACATTTGTACAAGGGGATTAGACCCAAATATAAAGATAACAAGTGAGAAGCCCAGCCCAGAGATGGGGTCCAGACTTGAGAGTCTAAGGCCTAAGGGTCCAGATCGAAGATCCTTTTCTAAGTAGAGAGTGGTCTTCTTTTATAGGTGAGGGGGAATCTCCATCTCTTGTAGTTTTCCGATGTGGGACTCCTCTTGCTTTACTTAGAGTTGTGACTTGTGGTAATGCTTCTTTGGATAAGGTGATGACCTCTCAAAGCATGACACGTGGATGTTCTAGTTTGGCTAGTTGCTCGGTCAGTTACGGCACTAACAAAGAGCATGAAACATATTTTGTTTAAAGAATTGAACCTTGATGCCTTAGTATTTCCATTATTGATATTTCATTTTTAACCTCAATTTCCACAACAATCAAATCAAATTACTTTTCCATTTTGCTTGTCACTTTTATTATGCTACATTTAATTATTTCTTTGTGTGTAGATATTTGCCCACTTGCTCCTTGAGGATACGATACTTGGACTTCCAAGATTATTACTATGTGTGACTACTTGCACTTGGGTAGACGCAACAAGTTTTTGGCACCGTTGCCAAGGAAATTCATTGTTAAGGTTTGTGGTTTTAGTTTCTTTACTTTTTTTTTTTTCCTACTTCTTTAATTCAATATATGCAATTATGTAATATCTTATCCTTTTTGAATTACTTTAATTAGTAATGATATTTTGTTTATTATTTACTACAAAAAAAAATTATAGAAAGTAAAGGGGAAAAGGCATGACCAGAAGAATTGTGTGAAATAAGTGAATTTATCCAGTTGAGGCATTCTTGATTGAGAAAAAATGATTCCCTCCAGAAAAAAAGTGGTTCTTACCTTCCTGTACGAGTAGTGAAGAACTATAGAGAGCTGTGGTTGGTTGTTGACCAACGGAAAGCATGGGAGAAAGAAGGAGTCACAGAATTAGAAAAGGTTTTTTTGTTCGAATCCTTTGGTCATACAATAACAAGTTTTTAAGTATATAATCTTCGATGAAAGAAAGAGAACAAACAAAAAAATAATGGGAACAATCAATATTGGTGATGCAAGCATTGCTGTATTAGATCAAAAGGTTTTTTCTTGACCTAGCAAGGACTCTTAAATATTAAAAGAAAGTAGAACCTAAAAAGAAGAACATCGGATGTTTATTTAGGTTTGGAACCCTCTCTTTTTTCCCCATCCGCAGGAGGAAAAATTCAGGTTGCTGTTCAACTTAGTGAAGTTATTTCAGACCGGAATCACGCTCTGTAGGATTTGAACCTACGACATCGGGTTTTGGAGACCCACGTTCTACCGAACTGAACTAAGAGCGCTTTCTTATGACCAAGAGCCCATCCTTGATCCAAGCCGAGTTTTGCATTCCTTAGCTTGGTGCAAAGGGCTTCTCACGGGTCCCTAGCCCATCTCGAATACGATGCGGTAGGGTACTCGTGACCCTGCTGGTGGCTGCCACTGCCTCACTCTTAAATGCCGCCAGCTCTGTCTTCCTACTTAAGGCATCCGCGACCTAAGGGCCCTATCCATTACTATTAGGCTATTACTCGAGTATCTATTGTCCCTTTTTCAATTTTTTTCCTTTTCTAGAGTATTACCTGTGTAAAGATACTAGCGCCTTCACATTTAATAATGTATTATACATGTATTTTCTTATGTTTAATACACCTATTTTTTACAAATTTCAATAAGACACACAAAATTCACGTATTATACACATAATTCTCACGTATTATTGAATAAAAATAATATATATACATATATATTTTTTAAAAGGGTTTAGTCGTGCGGCTATACCTTTTTTTTGAATTTTTAAAACAAAAATAGTGTAGTCGGTCGGCTGTAATGGTTTGACACGTAGCGCACAGGCCCAGCATGGTATAGCGGGCCAGCTATACTAGATCCTTTTTTTTGTTTTTTGAAACAAATAGTATAGCCGTATGGCTGTACTCGGTTTTTTTTTAATAAGAAATAGTATAGCCGGTCGGCTGTACTTGTTTGACATGTGGCACCTATGCATTGGTGCATCCTTTTTTTAAATAGTATAGCCACCCGGCTATACTATTTTAAAAAGATTATTTTAAAAAGGATAAGATTATTATTATTATTTTTTTTTTAAATTTCAAAAACATAAAATTAGTTCTTTACTTCTTTTTTTTTCCTACTTCTTTAATTCAATATATGCAATTATGTAATATCTTATCCTTTTTGAATTACTTTAATTAGTAATGATATTTTATTTGTTATTTAATACCAAAAAAAATTTATAGAAAGTCTACAAAATAATTAATTTCTATTTACTAAGTCTTTTGTGAAATCGTTTGGGTGTCCTAATTAATTTTCTCCATAGCCCAAGAGCCCTATCCATTACTATTAGGCCATTACTTGAGTTTCTATTGTCCCTTTTTCATTTTTTTTCCTTTTTCAGAGTTATTACCCGTATAAAGATTCTAGCGCCTTCATGTTTTGTAATGTATTATACACGTATTTTCTTAGGTTTAATGTAAGATCCCACATCAACCAAACGGAGAGGGGGTGATGTGCCTTATATGTGCACACCCGCATCCATCTAGCACGAGGCCTTTTGGGAGCTCACTGGCTTCGGAGTCGTAGGAACTCCGAAGTTAAGCGAGTTGGGGGCTAGAGCAATCCCAGGATGGGTGATCCACTGGGAAGTTGCTCGTGAGTTCCCAGAAACAAAACCGTGAAGGCCAGAAAGGGGGGCCCAAAGCAAACAATATTGTGCTACGGCAGAGTTGATCCCAGGATGTGACATTTAATACACCTATTTTTTACAAAATTTCAATAAGACACAAAATTCACGTATTATACACGTAATTCTCACGTATTATCGAATAAAAATAATATATATATATATATAGCCGACCGGCAATACTCAGTTTTCACCTAATTATTGCCTTTAAAAATAGTATGGCCCTGCAGCTATACTCCTTTTTTTGAATTTTTAAAATAAAAATAGTATAGCTGGTCGACTGTACTGGTTTGACACATGGCGCGCAGGCCCAGCATATTATAGCCGGCTGGCTATACTAGATCCTTTTTTTATTTTTTGAAACAAATCGTATAGCCGTGCTGCTATACTCGGTTTCTCTTTTTTTTTAATAAGAAATAGTATAACCGGGCAGTTGTACTTGTTTGACACGTGGCACCTACGCATTGGCGCATTCTTTTGTAATATATAAATAGCATAGTGGGTGGTGATGCAATGGAGTATGTCAAGCT
Source organism: Prunus dulcis (assembly GCF_902201215.1). Lineage (NCBI taxonomy): Eukaryota > Viridiplantae > Streptophyta > Magnoliopsida > Rosales > Rosaceae > Prunus > Prunus dulcis. Next base: position 2,797,308 of record NC_047655.1, on the reverse strand, counting down.
GGTACGATGCAAGTTGTGCTCAAGGATAGGCCTGGGAGCCATGTTCTCACTGTGCAGTAGATCTAGATCTTTCATCAATTGGTCAACAGCTCTTTTGTTCTCATCCAAATCCAGTTCAGTTGACTACCAGATCCTTATCCTTTCCACTGCTTCATCCACTGCCTTGGACTTAGCTTTACTTGGAGTGGCACCCAGCTTCTCAAGTCTGTCCAACTGAGCATCTAAATCCATAGCTTCAAACTCTGCCAATTCTGGATCAGCAAAGGAGGCCTTGGTTGAAGAGCCTGGAACAGAATGGATAGGGATCTGCAAGAATGAGCTTCATGTTAGTTCTGCACAAAAGTAACTACATAAAGGAAATACTAAGGCATAATAATACTTGCAGCCACAATGGGAAGTTTGAGAGGGCTAGTCACCACAGCTAACGACCCAGCAGTTCTATTCTCTTCCACCTGAGAAGACAGAAGCATTAATTAGAAGAAACCCGACTAGACAGAATTATAGAAACCAAGGTAGGATTGGGAAAGGTAAAAATACCTCAGGTTAAGGGATGGCAGCAGAGTATTCTGCCTCCACCTCATCAAACAGGGCCAATTATGAGCTTGTAGGCTCTGTCCTTTGAGCCTCTTGTTGTTTCTTGGCCAACTCAATGCTTTCTGCTATTACTTCAGCAGGCATTTCCTCCTACATTTGGACAGAAGACAAGTTAGAAGAAGTATATTGCAAAATGAATCAGTTCTGTGCTAAAGAAAAATCTCACCTTTTCTTCTCCATCTTTACTCTTCTCTTTGTCTCTTTTCAAGACATCTGTTTCCTTCTCTACAGCTTCGAAAGCTTCTCCAGATATATAGGCATTTTACACTATAACTTACTGAGTAAGATATGGAGGTTTAAAAAAAAAAGAAATTCACACAATAAATTACGGGTAAGATGTTCTGTTCTCGAATATATAGGTATTTTACACTAACTTTTTGGTAAGATATGGTGTTTTCAAAAAAATATGCAATTTACACCATAAATTACGGGTAAGATGTTGCGTTCTCAGATGTATAGGCATTTTACACGATAACTTATCGGTAAGATATGGTGTTTTTAGAGAAATAGGATATTTACTACGTAAATTACGCGTAAGATGTTGCGCTCTCAGATATATAGGCACTTTACACTATAACTTACTGATAAGATATGGCGTTTTGAGAAAAATAGGCTATACACTCAATAAATTATGAGTAAGATGTTGCGTTCTCAGACATATATAAATTTTACACTATAACTTATTGGTAAGATATGGTGTTTTTAGAAAAATAGACTTCTCACTCAATAAATTACGAGTAAGATATTGCGTTCTCAGTTATATAGGCGTTTTACACTATAACTTACCAATAAGATGTTGCGTTCTCAGACATATATGCATTTTACACTATAACTTACTAGTAAGATACGGTGTTTTTAGAAAAATAGACTTCTCACTCAATAAATTACGAGTAAGATATTGCGTTCTCAGTTATATATGCATTTTACACTATAACTTACTGGTAAGATATGGTCTTTTTAGAAAAATAAGCTATTTACTCAATAAATTACGGGTAAGATGTTGCGTTCTCATATATAGAGGCATTTTACACTATAACTTACCATTAAGATATGGTGTTTTTAGAAAAATAAGCTATTTACTCAATAAATTACCGGAAAGATGTTGCGTTCTCATATATATATATATATTTTACACAATAACTTACCAGTAAGGTATGGTGTTTTTAGAAAAATAGGCTATTTACTAAATAAGTTACGGTTAAGATGTTGCATTCTCAGATATATCGACACTTTACACTATAACTTACTGGTAAGATATGGTGTTTTTTTTAAAATAAACTATTTACTCAATAAATTACGGGTAAGATGTTGCGTTCTCAGATATATATAGGCACTTTACACTATAACTTACCGAGTAAGATATGGGGTTTTTTTTATTTATAAAAATACGAAATTCACACAATAAATTACATGTAAGATGTTGTGTTCTCGGATATATAGGTATTTTACACTAACTTTTCTGTAAGATATGGTGTTTTCAGAAAAATATGCAATTCACTCCATAAATTATGGGTAAGATGTTGCGTTCTCAGATGTAAAGGCAGTTTACACTATAACTTATCGGTAAGATTTGGTGTTTTTAGAAAAATAGGCTATTTACTTAGTAAATTATGGGTAAGATGTTGCGTTCTCAGATATATAGGCACTTTACACTATAACTTACCGATAAGATATGGCGTTTTGAGAAAAATAGGCTATTCACTCAATAAATTACGAGTAAGATGTTACGTTCTCAGACATATATGCATTTTACACTATAACTTACTAGTAAGATATTGTGTTTTTAGAATAATAGACTTCTCACTCAATAAATTCCGAGTAAGATATTGCGTCTCAGTTATATAGGTGTTTTACACTATAACTTATCGGTAATATATGGTGTTTTTATGAAAATAAGCTATTTATTGAAAAAAAAAAAAAAAAGCACAATGTTGATAAGACCGCATTTTTAACTGAAAATATAAGTGCAATTCTTCAAACTAATACTCCACCCAAGTACAAAGATCCAGGTTGTCCCACAGTTTCTTGTATTATTGAGAATTTTAGCATTGAACAAGCTTTATTGGATTTGGGTGCTAGTGTTTGCTAAAATATGAAAACTATGAGAGAATATTTGTTTGTGGGAATTTTCTGTGTATTCTTCTCCTTGTAGGAGGTCATATTTATAATACAACGAAACCTGAATGGGCAAGTAAATAATAAATTCCTAAATCTATTTGTAGTAGGAAATCAGGAATTAAAGTAAATCAATTACAATTAGAATAGGAATTCTTGGTGTGTAAGGAAAGTAAGTCAATATCCACAAGTCACGCCAACACTCCCCCTCACGTTGGTGCATAGATGTCGCCAATGCCCAACTGATCTAGTGAATTGTGGAATGCTTTACTGGAAATCGCCTTTGTCAAAATATCCGCCAATTGATCCTCGGATTTCACAAAAGGAAACTGAAACACTTTAGCCTCAAGCTTTTGTTTGATGAAGTGTCGATCCACCTCAACATGTTTAGTACGATCATGCTGAACCGGATTCTGTGCAATGGCTATAACAGCCTTGTTGTCACAAAAGAGATTCATTGTGGATGTAGGTTTATACCCAAGTTCAGTAAGCAACTTTCTTAACCAAAGAAGTTCACAAATCCCTTTAGTCATGCCTCTGAACTCGGCTTCTGCACTAGATAAAGCTACTACATTCTGTTTCTTGCTTCTCCATGTCACCAAATTACCTCCCATGAATGTGAAGTAACCCGATGTGAATTTTCTATCTGTTACATTACCTGCCCAATCTGCATCTGAATAACCATCAATATTTAGATGACCATGCTTTGAGAACATAAGTCCTTTTCCAGGTGCAGACTTCAAATATCTAAGTATCCGAAGAACTGCATTCATATGGTCTTCACTTGGAGAGTGCATAAATTGACTGACAACGCTCACCGCATAAGCAATGTCTGGTCGAGTATGTGACAAATAGATCAATCTTCCCACTAACCTTTGGTATCTTTCTTTGTTAGTTAGAACTTGATCCGGATATTCTCCAAGATGATGATTCTGAACAATAGGAGTGTCCGCAGGTTTAAAATCTAGCATTCCTGTGTCTGTCAACAAGTCTAAGACATATTTCCTTTGAGAGAGAAATATGCCTTGCTGCGATCGAGCCACCTCAATTCCCAAGAAATACTTGAGTCCACCTAGATCCTTCATCTCAAACTCCGTAGCCAGATAGTCTTGTAGCTGTGATATTTCCTGTTTATCATTCCCAATAATAATCATATCATCAACATAGATTATTAATGTTGTTACCTTCCCTTTTCGATGTTTCAAGAACAGAGTATGATCTGAGTTGCACTGTTTGAAACCATTGTTCTTCATTGCCATGAACCACCAAACCATGCACGTGGTGACTGTTTCAATCCATACAATGCTTTTCGTAACCTGCAAACTGTTCCAGTCTGAGTAGTATTATATCCAGGAGGAATGTCCATGTACACCTCCTCCGTGAGTTCGCCATGTAGAAAAGCATTCTTTACATCAAACTGGTGTAGTGGCCAATCCAAATTAGCTGCAAGGGACAATAAGACTCTGACGGTGTTTAACTTTGCAACTGGAGCAAAGGTTTCTTCATAGTCTATACCATAGGTCTGTGTGTACCCTTTTGCCACAAGTCTTGCCTTGTATCGCTAGATAGATCCATCTGCATTGTGTTTTATAGTAAACACCCATCTACATCCGATAGTCTTTTTTCCTCGGGGTATAGTCTCCAATGTCCAAGTCTGATTTTTCTCAAGGGCTTTCATCTCCTCTTTTATAGCTTGGACCCACTTAGGATCTTTCAATGCTTCAGAGACCTTGGTTGGAATATGGATAGCAGACAACTGATGCACAAAAGCCTTGAGTGGTTCAGACAGCTTCTCAGTGGATACATGATTTGCAATTGGATACTTGGATGTCTTGCCAATATCAGGTGAATAACGGTTTGGTGGCTTCCCACGATTTTGCCTGAAAGGTAATTGATATCCAATAGTTTTATCATCTAAATGCACAAGTCTAGTAGGAGTAGTTACCTCAAGGATATTCTCAAGAGATTGGTCTGTTGGTACTGTTGAGTTCGAGGGGGGTCTTCATCTTGTTGTTCTGTATTGTCTGTAGGTGTGAGACTCGGATCAGAAATATCTTCGCATGGATCGCTATGAATGGGCGATTGGTCGCTTTTCGACAGAGAGTAATCTCGTGCTCCAGACTCGGAATGATCAATCATTTCTGTACAAAGGAGAATTTCTTTATTTTCCAAGTTGCTCCAATTCTGCTCTTCACTTCGTATCTCCCCTTGAAGTGTAGAGTTGGATGATGGGTCATGGAAGAACAGCTCAGATTCCAGAATGGTCACATCCAAAGTGACATAGGTTCGTTGGGTAGGAGGGTGATAACAGCGGTAGCCTTTCTGATGAGTGGCATAACCCACAAAAACACAACGAAGCGCACATGGATCAAGTTTGCTACGTTGATTTTTGTGGAGATGAACGAAAGCCACACATCCAAAGATTCGGGGTGTGAGTACCAAAACAGAAGGCAGAGGTCTGTGTTGTGCAAGCACCTGTAAGGGAGTTTTAAAGGTCAGTACACCAGAAGGCATGCAGTTGATCAGATGAACTGCGGTGACAATAGCATCATCCCAGTGATGGCGAGGAACATGAGCGCCAATCAGAAGTGCTCGGGCGGTTTCAAGAAGATGTCGATTCTTTCGTTCAGCAACACCATTTTGTTGTGGTGTCTGAGGACAAGTCGTCTCATGGATAATTCCATGTTGTTGGAAGTAAGTCTGAAAGTCATGATTGACAAATTCTCCACTATTGTCTGAGCGAAGAATCTGGATTTGAGCATTAAACTGAGTTTTCATCTGTTTGTGGAAGGACTGAAAAGGAAAACACTTCGTTTTTATTCTTCAGCAAATAAAGCCATGTCATCCGTGTACAATCATCGATGAATATGACAAACCATCGAACACCAGAAGGAGCAGTGATAGGAGAAGGTCCCCAGACATCAGAGTGAATTAACGTAAATGGAGTAGTACACTTGTTCGTACTCAACGGGTAGGGCACACGGTGACTCTTGGCCAAAATACAAGTATCACATGTGAAGTCAGAGTCCTTGAAACCTGAGGATAAATCTGGTATAAGATGCTTCATATAACTAAAAGACGGATGTCCCAATTGACGGTGCCACAACCAGATTTGCTTTTGTTTGCTATCAAAGGGATGTGTCACGCTGTTAGCCATGCCGGGACTGAAGTCATCGACATAATATAGCCCCCCTCTCTTAGTACCACGACCAAGAATCTCCTTAGTGTGAATATCCTGAAGCAAACAAAAACTCGGGTAAATGAGTACACAACAATTCAATTGTTTAGTAAGCTGACTAACTGACAACAATTTAGTGGATAAAGATGGAACAAGTAAAGTATTAGACAGTGTGAGAGAGGATGAGAGTGCAACAGTGCCAGCCCCTGTCACAGGATAAGTAACACCATTGGCATTTGCAATACAGGTTCGTCGAGGTTGTGTAGTATTCAGAAAATCATCAGGATCAAACGTCATATGATCAGTTGCACCGGAATCAATTATCTCTGGAATCAATCTTATCGGAAGTATGGAATCCATAACCAGTACCATTACTGGTCATATTGCATTGTCCTCGATCTGTAAGAGTAGCCCACCAATTGGGGTAGCCATGCGATTTAAAACAAGTCTCACAAGTGTGTCTAGAATCACCACAATATGAGCAATCTGGTCCAAGTGTCAGGGTCGTTAGTCGAGAAGTCAAAATCTGTGCAGTGGAAGATGCATAGGATACAGGTTGAGTAGGAATTGGGATCGAAATCTGAGCCTGAGTCAGGGTCGGAGTTGGAGTCGAAATCGGGATCAGGGTCTGAATCAAAGACAAATTCGGGGTTGGGGTCATCATCGGAGTGGCAATCGGGGTCGTCTTCGGAGTTGGGGTCGGGGTCGTCGTCGTCATAGTCGGGATCGGGGTCGGGTTCGTCAAAAGGGGATCCTGATTCTAGATCAGGTTCGGGGTCAAAGTCTGCATCTGTAGGAGCGGAGCCATCTGGGCACTCAACTCAACGATGGGTGGTGGAGAATGAGAGAAGGAGTCGGTGGTGCTACCTCCAGGAGGGTTGAAAAAATCATCAACCCCCATAGCAGCGGCGGGGGTTTGAAACTAGAGTAAGCAATTCCAAGATCGCCGCTCTGATACCATGCTAAAATATGAAAACTATGAGAGAATATTTGTTTGTGGGAATTTTTTGTGTATTCTTCTCCTTGTAGGAGGTCATATTTATAATACAACGAAACATGAATGGGCAAGTAAATAATAAATTCCTAAATCTATTTGCAGTAGGAAATCAGGAATTAAAGTAAATCAATTAAAATTATAATAGGAATTGGTGTGTAAGAAAAGTAAGTCAATATCCACAAGTCACGCCAACAGTGTTAATTTGTTGCCTTGCTCATTTTATAAGCAATTGGGTCTTGGTGAATTAAAACCCACCTCAATAATATTGCAATTGGCTGACTGTTTAGTCAAAATCCCAAGAGGTATGGTGGAAGATGTGTTGGTTCATATAGACAAATTTTATTTTCTAGTTGATTTTATAGTTTTGGATACTGAACCAGTTGTGCATTCTGATTCTCAAATTCTTGTTATTCTTGGAAGACCATTTCTTGCTACATCTAATGCTCATATAAATTGCAGGAATGGACTTATGGAACTATCATTTGGAACATGACATTGGAGCTCAACATATGGAAGCAATCTGCAAACAATGAAGACGTCGACAAAGAAGTTTACATGATCGAGACAATTGTTCAAAATTTCTTTAATTCTTCTTTTTCTTTTGATCCATTGCAATTTTGTTCAGTAAATAGGGATTGTAATTTTGCACAAGATTTTGAAATACAATATCTTTGTTCTTTGTTGGATTTTGTGCAAGTACAAGAACATAATGGTTGGATACCAAAATATGAGGAGCTACCAACTGTGAGTGATGAGAAAAAATCATCAAGAGAAAAAGACCCAAAGTGTGAATTGAAGCCTCTTCTTGCTGGACTTAAATATGCTTTTCTAGGAGAAGATGAGACCTATCTTGTGGTAATATCTTCTAAACTAGAGCTTTTGCATGAAGGTATGTTACTTAAAGTTTTGAAAGATCATAGGACTGCTATTGGATGAACTTTATCTGATATTAAAGGTCTTAGTTCTTTCGTTTGAACACACCAAATTTTTCTTGAAGAATATGCTAAACCAGTTAGGTAGGCTCAATGTAGACTTAACCCAACAATGAAAGAAGTTGTGCAAAAAGAAGTATTTAAACTTTGGGATGCAGGTATCATATGCCATTTGAAATAATGTGTGATGCTAGTGATGGTGCTATTGGGGCAGTGCTAGGCCAAAGAAAAGACAAGAAGCCTGTTGTTATCTGCTACGCAATAAGAACTTTGAATAGTGCACAGAAAAATTACACTACCACTGAAAAAGATTTGGTTGTTGTAGTTTTTGCACTGGAAAAGTTTAGGTCATACATTTTGGGCTCACAAATTGTTGTTTTTACAGATCATTCTGCCTAAAGTATTTATTGACAAAGAAGGGAGCCAAATCACGATTGATTAGATGGATTTTGCTTCTCCAAGAATTTGATCTTACAATCAAGGACAAGAAATGAGTGGAGAATGTTGTTGCAAACCATCTTTGTAGGATATCTTTTGAGGAGCCTTCTGAATATTTGCATATAAAAGATTCATTTCCTTATGAACAATTTTTTGGTGTTTCTAAATTACCATGGTTTGCTAACATTGTGAATTTTCTTGCTATAGGTCTTATCCCACCTCATGCTAAAAATATTTTGAGCAAATTTTTTTAGCCTTCTCAACTTGTTCTTTTGTATAATTGTAGACTTCATTTGTTTCCTAAAAAATTAAGAACTAAATGGATAGGGCATTTCATTGTTAAAAGAGTTTTCCCACATGGGACTGTTTTAGGTTAATGGCCAACGACTTAAACCTTACTTGGGGAGATGTGTTCCAGAAGATGAGATAGTTTCTTTGAACGAACCTGTTTACCAGGATTGATTAGACTTCCCTTAGTCCATCTATTGTATATAATTATTTTAGAAATTTTTGTTCATTTGGAACATATTAAGATTCAATAGAACCATACTACGGCTCATCAAAACCATATTAAGACTTGCCATACTAGACCTTGCCATACTATGGAAAACCTTATTAAGGATCACCAAAAAGGTATCAGGGCTCACCACAAATGACTTAAGGCCTACCAAAACCATAACAGGGCTTACCAGAGCCATATTATTAAGGATCACTATAACCGTATTAAGGCTTCCTAAAACTGTAACACCCCGTCCCAAAAATGACTGTTCAATTAATTATTGATTGTGAAATTACATTTTTGCCCTTGGGCATAGGGTAGTCACTTTTTGTTCGGGAAGGATTTTAGGGAATTGAGTATCACCGTTGTGTAGAGCTCAATGATACGAGTTCGTAGACAAGTGGCAAGTTCAATTCGAAGTTGAAACGAAGAAGTTATGATCTACGGAAGTGCAGTGGCACAATCGTAATTTATGATCACTAGAACCACATCTAGCTTCTCTCTCTCTCACGACACTCTCTCTCCCCAACTATCTCTCTCTCTCTCTCTCTCTCTCTCTCTCTCTCTCTCTCTCTCTCTCTTTCTCCTCTCCCTGCGATGATGCTGTTTCAGACGGCAATTTCGTCTTTGTTCGGCGACTAAATTCGACAATTCTTGTTCCAAAAGAATCGTCTCTCTCTCCTTTACTTGACCTACCCATTTTCTCCAATCGAAAACCAGCGTAGCTCTGAAGATATTGACTTGAAAATTGGGCAGATTTTCGTAGCAGTTTTCGGAGATTTCGGCGGCTGTTTTCTTCGATCCAAGTATACATCTTCATCCCCTCCACTTGCTCTAGCAGTTTATGCTGATACCTTGAATCAATTTTTAGGTTTTACCGATCGTTCAGTATACCCACTTTTGTCGACTAGCTGTCTATTTTTTGGCCGTGGTCTAAGAACAAAAGTTGATCCCCTAGTTAGTATGAATCTATTGGCATAGGTTTTGGCTAGTGGTCTGGATATTTTCTGTCGCTGGAAAATCTCTCAAGACACCCACATCTGCCAGCGGCGTGTGGCGGCACGTGGCCCGTTGTGTGAAAGCCCATTAAGCTAGTTATCGTTTGACAGTTGAAAGGATATTGCACTTATTATGCGATAACCGATTTCGGTAGGTTTGGACCATTCGATCAGTCCCAATTTCAAATATTTTGTTCCTCATACCTCAAAGATTGTGTAGGAACTGGCTGATTGAGAATCAGAGTCCTGGATACATCCGAATCAATGATTCTAGGGTTAAGTAAGTCGATCACCATACGATCGTGCAATCTAGAGTGATCCAACCGCTCGATTGAGACCAAGCTCTCAGAACTTGTTAATTAGACCTTGTTGGACTTATAGGAATGTTTGGATCGGAAATTGGAGGTTGTGGGCCCCGTAGACCAAATTGGTCAAATTCCACGATCGGGGCCGAACCGTTCGTTGGATCGTGATGAGACTTCTTAGATGAGTACAACTTATGGTTATGGACCAATAGGAATTATCATATAACAAATTGAGGATGTGGGCCCCACGAGCCAAGTTGACTTAGATAGTGGTCTATGTCGACTCGGTTGAGGCTATTTAGTAGTTGTAATTGTAATTGGAGATTTGTTTTAAAATGGTATTATGTTATGAGAGTTTCATTGAATGCTTATGAATTGTTATACAATTGCTTTTACCTTCAAAGCATGTTATATTATGTTTAATTGTGTGGAGTTGGGAAGGGCTTGGATAACTGGGTTTTGGAATGAATAATAAATTAATTAAATGCCGGATTATATGTCTATATTTAAATATATGCTCAGTGGCTTGAAATCAATGAACTATGAACACTAGTTTTCTTAATAGTATGTTGTACGTATTTGAATGTAGTTTGAGAATAGTTTTGAGAGATTTTGCATGATCAAATTCAAATTAAGGAATGTTGGGATTGATCTCGTTTTAAAAAAAGGATTTTTGGTTATTTATTTAAGGACTGACTTTTGGAAAGTTGAGAAAGGATTTGGAAATGGATTTATGAAAGTGGATTTGTAGAAAAAGATGAATTTTCTGATAAGTTTCAGAAAATGGTTTTCAAACCCACCGTAGGAGTACCCCCCTGGCAGTTGCCTCCGTAATAGTCTAATCATTTATGACAACATCTCACTAGTCTCGAGGACGCCTGAACTGTGTGGTGTGAGGATTTGCATTCAGGTTGATTATATCTTCCTAAGTCTTGTGAGGGGAATTGATGGGTATGCGTTTCAGGCTGATCACTCGATTTTGTGAGGATATGTGTTCTCGGGTTGACTAGGTGTCCCCCGAGTTCTGCGAAGATATGCTTTCTCGGGCTGACCATGTGTCCCCGAGTTCTGCGATAATGTAACATATATGGTACTTGTTTTGACGGAATATTATTGGAATTGACGGATTATGATTGGGGGTACGCCTAGGGGGAGAGTATTTGAGTTTTAAGATGTTTTAAACTAAAATTGATGATTTTATGTTGGTACTTAATGGTGAAGGTTTTAATACATGTTTTCAGATTTATGAGACAATGATTGAGAGTTTTCTCAGTTTTAAGGATTTAATACAATTCACAACTACTTTTTTGAGAGATGAGTTTGTTTCCACGAATTGATTAGAGTTTGGAGCTTTTGGTTTTAGTAAAGTGTGAAGGAATATTTAGTTCATGTGCTTACATATGGGTTGAACTTTGTTTCTTGTATAAAGAACTACATGTGGCTTGATTCCTCAATAAGGGTACGTAGGCAACCTAGGTGCAGCCGCAAGTTTATGATTGGTTTGTTACGATCAGTTTTGTAAAATTGAATTTGTTGAACGGTTGGGAAATTATTTGAGTTTGCTGTGCATATAAAATTCTGGGTTTTTGGTCTTTTTCAAGGGAGACTCTTTCAGTTTTTTGGTAGAAGCCATACCCTAATGCAGTTTTTGAATTAGGGTAAGAATGGTATTTTGGATATTTTTGCTCGACACCTGTCAGGTGTTAGACACGTATGGGGTTCGACACGGATTTCAAAGTGGGGTTTGGGTCCATTTCTATCAAAAACGATATTAAAACTCACTAGAATCATTTTATGGCTTCATTAGAACCATATTAAGGCTCACCAAAACGATATTAAAGCTCACTAGAACCATTTTGTGACTTACTTGAACCATATTATGGCTTACCAGAACAGTAACATGGCTTATCAAATTTATATTATGAATTATCTAAACCATATGAGGTGTACTAGAACCATACTAAGGCTTACTAGGATCGTATAAAAGCTAACCAAAAACATATTAACGCACACTAGAGCCATATTATGGCTTACTAGAATCATATTATGACTAACTAGAACCATATTAAGGCTTACAAGAACCATACTGAGGTTTAGTAGAATCGGACTAAGGCTTATCAGAACTGTACTAAGGCTCACCACAACCATATTAGGGCTCATCATTACCATTGTTGAGGCCCAACAAATCCAAGGCTGGGCCCAAATATATTTCTAGCCTAGTACGACACCTAATTTGGGAAGAAACCCAACATGGGTATGCAAGAGTTCGTCATATGCACTTGCACACGTGCCACGACAAGCAATACGTGAATTTTGTGTGTCTTACTGATATAAGAAATGCGTGTATACGTGTATAATACTATATTAAACGTAATAGTGCTTAAATCTTTATGCGGGTGTTCACCCGTTTTCGTGTTTACTCCTAAGATGGAAGGGCGAAGTTCCCCACTGGCTTGGAGACCATTTGTTGGTCAACAAGTCAGCTTTCTTTGGTGTGTGAGCGTGCCACTGCTAGCAATGCAGATCCTAGCAGACTTCTTTTTAGAGTGGATAACTTGCACCCCAAGTTACTGACTTCTAAAACAAATGATTGTGAATTTGGGTGAGGAATATCTCCCAAGTAAGTTCTTTTCTTGCCTCAGACTGGTGAGGACTTTCATAATTTATCTCAGTATCAAATGGCTGTTCTGGCCAAAAATATTTGATAGAAGTTGGGTTGTTTTAGGCAGAACTGCCTTTTACAAAACAATAAATGTGCATATCGATGCTAGGAAGGTTAAAAGATGGCAGGAACTCCGTTTCTGCTTGGATGGAAGGCTCTAGTTTGGGCTGGGCTAGACGCGCCTGAGCCGCTCCGTGCTGCTTCGTTACTTCAGATGCAAGGCTGACCTACAAATCGATACCAAAGTTCGATTTTGGCAGAGCGTTATATTTACTTCACGCTTCGTGAGGCCTTTGAGTGGGCAGAACTGCAGCTTCTTCAGTTTGAAGGGGGCAGAATTGGCTGTTCTCGAGGGTTTGATGGGCTAAGGATTGCGCTACGAGCGTTTGTTCTGCTTGAGCAGGACTCTTCATGGGTTCACCGAGGTCTCCACGTTTGTGAAAACTCAAAACTCTACTTGTCTTGGCTTTTGCTGAACCAAATTTGTAACGAGAGATCTCGTTTTTAGAAGACTTATTTTCTAAGTCTGAACTTTGGAATTTTGATCTAGAGCTAGTTTCTCTTGGAATCCAAGTTAGCTTTGGTTGTTTTTCTTCTTGTTTTTTTTTTTTTTTTTTGATTGATGAATTGATTGTCCTCTTCTTCCTTGCCTACTTCCATTTTTTATAAGAGACCTTCTTGGGGAGGTGGTTTTAATTTTAAATAATGGGCGGCAAAAAGATCTCCTAAAATGTAAAGTAGAAAGGATTTTTATCAATCATGGCAGATAGGCTCTCAGTAGTCACCTCCTAAAGCAATCCCTTCCCTGGTTTCCTGGGTGGCAGCTTTCTAAAACACCAATGTCTGTGTGGGCTGATCTTTATGGCGGTTTGGTTTTCTTTTGTATTTTCTGAACAACTCCCTGTTTTTAGAAAACATGACCCGTGAATTCCTTGGAAGATGGTGTATTGCTTTGGAGCAAAATCTCAGAATACAGATGGGCTTTTGATCTTCTGTTGGCAGTGTTTCAGAGACGTCTCTTCTCATATAAAAAATTTAGTTGGAATTGCCGACTTTTCAAGGCTGAGGTAGCCACGTGAGTGTGTTTTTGATCTCTTGGGTTTGAGCCCAAACAAATTGTGGGCTGATCCTTGAAGCCTTAATAATAGCTTCCATGTTTGGTCTTTTTGGGCTGGGCAGGTAGCTTTACCATGGGCCCCTTTTTTTTTTTTTTTTTGAACTTTTTGGCGTGCTAATTTTAGGCTCAACCAATGCCCCCATTAAGTCTGAATCGTTTTGAAACGGTTTTCAGACTTAATGTTTTTGCCATGAATTTGCGCGCCAGTCTTTTCCGCTTCTTACCCCGCGTCTGTCACGTCCGCCCATAATGATCTAGAGTTCGTGGGTGAAACGGCTATTTATTAGCTAGTTACTAGCTAATAATCATCAGGTGCCATCTCATCTTCTTCTTTCCATGTTTTTGAGCTTTCTTTTAAAAGAAATTCAGACCCACCGCTTCTAAACCTTCTGACTAAGAACTTTTCTTCGGGATTTCCATCGTTTCCTTCGAACCTTCCTTTTCTTTCATTCTCTCTCTGCTTCTTTCCTTGAATCAGAAATGTCTTCCCCAAGGTCCCGTGCTCAGTCTTCTTCAGCTCCAGTTCCTCCCGATTACATTACTGGGAGCGGGATTGATGCTCACGCGATAGAAGTCAGGAGCAAGCTTCACCCTTTTGCCCAAAAGAACCTAGACGAGAATATCCTTCATTTGTTCGAGAACACCCTGGTGTTAGGGCCTCACTGGTTTGGTCCTGTTCCAGCTGGGATGGCAGAATTGTTGAAAAAGGCTGCGGAGGCTCTTTTGTGTTTTGAGAGCACTTCTGCCCTGGCTTCTTATTCTTGGGTTAGCAAGAATTTGAGCTGGTCTTTCCCGTCCAGCGAGGTGAGGAACAGTCCAGTGAAATGGGCAGACTGGATTGACAAGCTTCTCCCGAGATATGGGGGTCACTGGAGGAGAGCCGGGATTTATGACGCCATTCTCCTGTCCAAGCAGTCGATTAACAGAGATGAAAACCTGCTTGCCGCTGCTTTGTGCTTCTGGAATTCTGCCAGCAATACATTTGACTTCCGTGTGGGTCCTATGGCGCCAACCCTGCTGGATATGGCTCAGATCTTTGGATTCAGGCCCCATGGCAGGCCTGTTGATGCTGTTGGAGATTATCACAGGCGGAAAAACCAAGAGAAAGTGGTCACTCCCTTCACTATTTCCCCAGCCACGATCAACCAGAGCTGATCTTTCTCCAATTATCTGAAGAAGTTCAGTGCTGAGAAGGACAAGGATCAGCAACACATGTTGTTCCTTTTGTATTGGCTGAACCGGTTCGTTTTCCTCAATCGGTCTTCGGCAGTTCTGCTTGAGTACTGACATCTGGCAGAAGCGCTTCACAATCACACTGATGTGGGGCTTGGGCCTACAGTTCTGGCTCACCTTTTCAAGAATCTATACACTGCCACCCTGGAGAATCCATTGAACCTGTCGGCCCCTGGCGCATTCTGGATGATCCAGATTTGGCTGCAGGTCTATTTTCCAGAGCTAAGGTTCCCAGACATAGTTTTGCCTGAAGACCAAGTTCTGGCCCTTCCTCTGATATCGGCAGAAGTGCCCAAGCGTTCTCTTGAGGAGTACTTGATGCTCTTCAGGCATTGTACAAAAAGGTTGGCAGCTCAGTGGCAAGTGGTGATCAGAAGGACCTATCCTTGGTTCCAGACCGGATTTTGGTTGTTCGAGAAGGAGCCAGAAGACGAGGCTGCCAGAACAGATTTTAGGAAGAAGTTTCTGAGCATTACTCTGCCCAGAGATCTACCCCATGGTGGGGGCAAACCTCCAAATTATCATCTCGGGGCAGAAGTCTATCATCCCAACTTCTGTGCAAGGCAGCTTGGCTGTCCTCAGCTCATTCCGCTGAAATCGTATCGTAGTTGCAACCGGGCCTCCTCTTGGAGGGATGTAGATGATCTGGAGGTGCACAAGGATGCCCGGTGTGCAGTGAATAAGATTAACAATAGCACGGATGCCCTCTATCCCTCGTGGGAGCGAATTCCTGCAGTTCTGCTGATTTCGACGCCTGGTGGAAAGCCAGATTTTAAGGTCTGCCTGCTTCTGTTACTGCCCTCAAGGTGCTTTTTGATGGTTGGGAAAACTGGCTCATTTTTGCGGATGGGGACGCCAAAGCGCACATGGTCCAGACCATTAAAGACATCAATGCACAGATCATAGAAGGTAAATGTTTGATTCTGTCTGGGATTCGTTCTGTCTTGACGATCGATTTCTAATGCATGTTCTGTCTGTATTAGATCCTTCTCTGACAACCAACGTGGGTGGGCAGTCTGTTTAGGCTGGAAGAGTGATCGGTAGGTTTCCTTCTAATTTGTTTCTTTTGTCTCTTCCTGCTAGATTGGTTTTTAAACTCTAACTTCTTGGTGTAGTTTCTTCTGTGATTGAGGCCGGGGACTTGGAGCTTCCTTCTGCAGATGAAGAAGATGAAGTCCAGGTAGAGCAAACTCCTGCCGAGGCTGCTGTTTCTGGTAGAAGAAAAAGAAAAGGGCCTGCTTTCTCTCCGGACAATACCATGCGGCCTAGCATTTTGGGTGAGCTCGTGATGTTTCAACTATTCCTTTTAGATTTATTCTGACTTGCCTTCTTTCCCCTAATCTTTGCTTTTTGTTCTGTCCAGCTGGAAGTCCTTCCTCTCCTCCCACTAAGTTGAAAAAACTTAAAAAGAGGAGTGAAGTGGAATATGTTGCCACAGAAGAAACCGCAGCAGCCCCTGTCACTACTTCTGGGACGGATGAAGAGCTGCGAGAGGCTTTTGAAGAGGTGGAGCAGGAAAAAGAGCTGGAAGAGCTGGAGGGAGTGCCTCAAGAAAAAACGGCAATGGTGGAAGGAGAGGTGAGTTTTATTTCTGTGGTTTGTATTAGTTCCCCTTTTACCCCATTCCTTCTGTTCTGGCCCTTGTTTTGTAGGAGGAGATCCATACTGAGGTAATCGTAGAGAGCATTGCCTTGGCGCAGAAGCAACAAGGGGGTCTGAGTGCTGAGCTGACTAGCTCAGAACTGGCTCTTTTTGAGGATGCCGAGGCAGAGTGCTCTCCTGCCATCCCAGAGGATGAAGATCAGGCGGAGCGGTCTGTATCAGAGCCTGTGGATCAGGCAGAACTATCTGTTGCAGTCCTAGAGGCTGAGGTGGAGGCAACTGTCGCTGTTCCTGTGGTTGTGGTAACTTTCTTCCTTACCTGTCCATATTTTCTGCAATTCTATTTTGTTCTCCCTTTTTTAACTGTTGTAGTTTTTCCAGGCAGAAGTGCCTAAAGCTGCTGGCGTCTTGGCAGTGATGACCAGCCCCCTGAAGCCCCCCATTGTTGCTGTAAGTTTTTATAACTTTTAGGTCCCTTTCTTCTGCAGATGCCTATTCATTCTCTTCCAGGATCATCTACCACGGCCTCTTTTGCTGATCCAGAGCCGGAGGAGTTTGAAGCCATGGATCTGGATGCTCAATTGGATAGGTTGGAGAAACTCAGCTCTCCTCCAGGCAGGGCAAAATCTAGAGCAGTGGAGGAGGCCATGGAGAGGTTGAAAATCTGGCAGTCCACTGAGCTGGAGTTTGACCAAGATAAGGGAGCTCTTGATCAGCTGATGAAGGACTTGGACCTGCTACACAGGCAGAACATGGCTCCGAAGCCAATTCTTGAGATAGGCCTAGGCTTGGCCAGAGATGTGCTCAACTTGCACGATCGTTATGAGGATCTTAGGCCCACCTTCAAGACTTCTGAGTTCTGCAAGGCCACACATGAAGCCAATTTGGCTGATTTTGCAAGGCAGAAAGTAGAACTGGACCAGATGGTGACTGGATACAAGGAAGCCAGGGCTACTGCAGATGAGCTGGAGAAGCAAATTGAAAAGCTTCAAAAACAACTGGCAGAATGCAGGGAGGTGCAGAGCAGGCTTGGGGCTGGACTGAGTTCTAAGACCAAGGCTACCTTCCTTGTGCAAAGCATGGTTGCAGCTTCCAGGCCAGCTTTGGAAATTGCAGAGGCCTCAATTCACCAAGGGGTTTTGCTCCATAAAGAACTTTTTGTCAAGAAGGCGAATCTGCAGGAAACCCTTAGGAAACTAGGGTTTTAGTCTTTTCCAATTTTGTGTTTCTTTATTTGTTTGGGAAACTTTGCCGAGAGGGCGGTTATTTTTATATAAGCTTATTTTGTCGCCCTTTTAAATAGCATTTTACTACTTTTCATTTACCCTTGACGCAATAACCAGACATAGTATTGAAAGTAAAAACAATATAACTTTAAAGCAAAAAATGGATTCATACAAACAAAAAGGGTCAGCCTTGTTCTTTTTCTATCCCAGGGTCTGTCTGTACAGCCTGCGAATCCCACATGGTTGGATAGAATTTCTTTAACCATTTGCCATTGATCGGGGCAGTATGAATAACTCCATCTCTGTCCTGCAACCTGTATGCCCCCATTCCGAGGATCTGGTTAATTACAAAAGGGCCTTCCCACGTAGGTGACCATTTCCCATATCCAGCTATGTGTGCTCCAAGGGGCAGAATTGCCTTCCAGACTATCTCTCCCTCTTCAAAACTCTTGTTTCTGACTCTTTTGTTGTATGCCCTTGACACAGCCTGTTTTCCTGCTAAGAGTTTGTTGAGGGTGTCAATCCTACTTGCATCCAATTCTTCCAATTCAAGTAACATGGCTTGAGAGTAGTCTTCTCCTGTGAGATCGTGCTGGTGAGCAATTCTAAGAGACTGGACTGCTATCTCCATGGGAAGAATTGCATCATGGCCGTAGGTCAGAGCGTAGGGGGTCATGCCAGTCGCTTCTCTTTTTGAAGTTCTATATGCCCACAAAGTCTCTGATAACTTTTCATGCCACTGCTTTGGATTCTTCTCCAGCATCTTTCTGATGATATTGATAATCACCTTGTTACTTGATTCTGCCTGTCCATTAGCTTGAGCATAATAAGGGGTAGATTGAAGCAGTTTGAACTTGAATGTTTCTGCCATATCTAGCATATCCCTAGATATGAAAGAAGAACCCCTATCAGTTGTGATTGATTCTGGAATGCCGAACCTTTGTATGATCTGTTCTTCTATAAAGGTGATGATCTCTTGAGAAGTTGTGGTTTTGATTGGCTTGGCCTCTACCCATTTGGTGAAATAGTCTGTGGCAACAATGATAAAACAATGCTGCTGGCTGCTGGCTGGATAGATTTTGCCAATGAGATCCATTGCCCATCCCCTAAAAGGCCATGGTTTTACCACTGGATTCATGGGAACTGAAAGAGCCTGCTGGATTGGGCCGTGCCTTTGACAGGCTTCACATCCCTTGGAATAGTTGATGCAATCCTTCATCATGGTTGGCCAGAAGTAGCCATACCTTCTAATTAACCAGCACATCTTTCTTCCCCCTTGGTGAGATCCACAGATCCCCTCATGGGTTTCTCCCATGACTTTCATATATTCTGTCTTTCCGAGGCACCTTAACAGCACCTCATCCTTACTTTTTTGGACCAAATCTTCATTCCACATGAGGTAGTTTGTAGCCATGATTCTGACTCTTTTCTCAGAGGGCAGAGTGGGATATTGTAAGTAAGTCATGATAGGCTCCCTCCAATCATCTTTAGTGATTAAGGCAGAATTGACTTCTATCTCCACCCCTCTAGTCAAAACAGATGGTAGACTTTTCCTTCCTATCTTGATGATCCTCTGGACGCAGTCTTCGGGCATTTGTATGCCTGATGCTACCTGAGCCAGTTCATTGGCTGCGAAGTTTTCTTCCCTTGGGATGTATTCCCAAGTAGCTTCTCTAAATTCTGTCAACAGATTTCTAGCTGCTACTAGATATACAGCCAGGGAAGGATTTAGACACTTGTATTCTCCAGCAATCTGTTTTAGGACAAGCATGGAATCTCCCAAGATCTCCACGGATTGGATTCCTAATTCTACCAACATCTCAAGCCCTATAATCAAAGCTTCATACTCGGCCCTGTTGTTGGTGCACTGGAAATCTAACTGGAAGGAATAGCAATGTCTGACCCCCAATGGTTCTTCCAGAACAACCTCGGCTCCTGAAGCCTTATCTGTCTTTGACCCATCAAAATATAGTTTCCAAGGTGTGAGTTGAATCGAATAGATTGGATTGTTAAGGCAAACATGAGCCCTAGTTAGTAGATCCAGATTTGCAATGTCCAAAGAGTCCATGTTTTCAATTTCCTCTCCTGGGTGATCTGCTAGGAAGTTTGCTATAGCTTGCCCTTTGACAGCTTCCTAGGGGACATACATGAAGGTGAATTCTGTCAAAGCCAAAGTCCATTTCCCAATTCTGCCCCTCAGCATTGGTCTTGTCAGCATATATTTGATTAAGTCTGTCTTGGCGATGATGTAGATAGTGTGTGGCAGCATGTAGTGTCTGAGTTTTACAGCAGTGAAATACAAGGCAAGGCAAAGCCTTTCTATCGCGGAATACCTTCTTTCCACTTCTGTTAATGTTCTGCTTAGATAGTAGACTGCTTGTTCCTTTCCTTCTTTGTTATCTTGAACTAGCAGACTTCCAATGGATACTTCTGATGCAGATACATAGAGCTTGAGTGGTCTGCCTCTTTTTGGTGGGGGCAGAACTGGTGGATTTGAGAGGTAATGTTTTATTTCCTGGAAAGCCTGTTGGTGCTGTTCTTCCCACTTGAATGTTTGTTCCTGCTTTAGCCTTAACAGGGAAGAAAAAGGTTGGATTTTTCCTGCAGAATTGGATATGAATCTCCTTAGAAAATTGATTTTTCCTAGGAGACTCTGAAGTTCCTTTTTGTTTCGAGGTGGTAGGGCTTCTATGATGGATTTTGCCTTATTTCTGTCCACCTCCACGCCTCTCTGGTGAACCAGGAATCCTAGGGAATTTCCTGCCTGGACTCCAAAAACACACTTTTTGGGGTTCAATTTTAGTTTGTGCTGCCTCATTCTTAGGAATGCATTTCTCAGACTTGCTACGTGATTTCCTTCCTCGAGAGATTTAATCACCACGTCATCTATGTATACTTCTAAGGAATGTCCTATCATATCATGAAAAATGGAATTCATTGCCCTTTGGTAGGTGGCCCCTGCATTCCTTAAACCGAAAGGCATTACAGTATATTCGAAAGCACCTATATGCCCCGGGCACATGAAGGCTGTCTTGTGGATGTCTTGTTCTGCCATCATGATCTGGTTATAGCCTGCATTGCCATCCATGAAAGATAGCATCTGGTTATGAGCAGCTCCGTCTACTAGCATGTCTGCCATTGGCATAGGATATTCGTCATTGGGAGATGCTTCATTCAGATTTCTGTAATCCACACAGATTCTAACTGCCCCTGTTTTTCTTTTGAGAACAGGTACAATATTTGCTAACCAATCGGCATAGATGGCTGGCCTGATGAATCCTGCCTTGAGCAGCCTTTCTATCTCTTCTTTGACCTTTAGTTCTGTGTCCATAGACATTCTTCTTCTGGCCTGTTTAACTGGAAGGTAGCCATCTTTGATTGGCAGCTTGTGCTCTACTAACTGCCTGTCTAATCCTGGCATCTCGTGATAATGCCGGGCAAAACAATCTCTGAATTCTTGTAAAAGAGCCATGAGTTCAGACTTGAGTGGTTCCTTTAAAAGTGTGCTGATGAAAGTAGGCCTTGGATCTTCCTCTGTTCCTAAGTTTATTTCTTGTAGAGGATCCTCCACTTCTGGCGGGGAGTCATCCAATGCTGCTGGTGCGAAATCTAATACTTCCTCCTGTAAAACTTCCTCTTCTTGTTCCTCTGTACGTTCGTGGGTGAATTCTGCCATATTGGTGGCTGGATTCTGTATGAAAAGCTTCCTTTCTTCCCAATATATCAACAATCTTTTTGTGATGGATCGGATTGTTGCAGCTCGATCCTTATCCAGTTGATTGGGACAAATCATCCGAGTTCTGGTAATTTAGCACAAAAAGGTCTATTCCATTTGTTGGTCAACAAGTCAGCTTTCTTTGGTGTGTGAGCGTGCCATTGCTAGCAATTCAGATCCTAGCAGACTTCTTTTTAGGGTGGATAACTTGCGCCCCAAGTTACTGACTTCTAAAACAAATGATTGTGAATTTGGGTAAGGAATATCTCCCAAGTAAGTTCTTTTCTTTCCTCAAACTGGTGAGGACTTTCATAATTTATCTCAGTATCAAATGGCTGTTCTGGCCAGAAATATTTGATAGAAGTTGGGTTGTTTTAGGCAGAACTGCCTTTTACAAAACAATAAATATGCATATCGATGCTAGGAAGGTTAAAAGATGGCCGGAACTCCCTTTCTGCTCGGATGGAAGGCTCTAGTTTGGGCTGGGCTAGACGCGCCTGAGCCGCTCCGTGCTGCTTCGTGACTTCAGATGCTAGGCTGACCTATAAATCGATACCAAAGTTCGATTTTGGCAGAGCGGTATATTTACTTCACGCTTCGTGAGGCCTTTGAGTGGGCAGAACTGCAGCTTCTTCAGTTTGAAGGGGGCAGAATTGGCTGTTCTCGAGGGTTTGATGGGCTAGGGATTGCGCTACGAGCGTTTGTTCTGCTTGAGCAGGACTCTTCATGGGTTCGCCGAGGTCTCCACGTTTGTGAAAACTCAAAACTCTGCTTGTCTTGGCTTTTGCTGAACCAAATTTGTAATGAGAGATCTCGTTTTTAGAAGACTTATTTTCTAAGTCTGAACTTTGGAATTCTGATCTAGAGCTAGTTTCTCTTGGAATCCAAGTGAGCTTTGGTTGTTTTTCTTCTTCTTGTTTTTTTTTTGATTGATGAATTGATTGTCCTCTTCTTCCTTGCCTACTTCCATTTTTTATAAGAGACCTTCTTGGGGAGGTGGTTTTAATTTAAATAATGGGCGGCAAAAAGATCTCCTAAAATGTAAAGTAGAAAGGATTTTTATCAATCATGGCAGATAGGCTCTCAGTAGTCACCTCCTAAAGCAATCCCTTCCCTGGTTTCCTGGGTGGCAGCTTTCTATTTCAACGCCATCGTCTGTGTGGGCTGATTTTTATGGCGGTTTGGTTTTCTTTTGTATTTTCTGAACAACTCCCTGTTTCTTGCTTTGAAAGCGTGACCCGTGAATTCCTTGGAAGATGGTGTATTGCTTTGGAGCAAAATCTCTGAATACAGATGGGTTTTTGATCTTCTGTTGGCAGTGTTTCAGAGATGTCTCTCTCATATATTTTTTAACTTAGTTGGAATTGCTGACTTTTTCAAAGCTGAGGTAGTCACGTGGGTGTGTTTTTAATCCCTTGGGTTTGAACCCAACAAAAATTATGGGCTGATCCTTGAAGCCCTAATGACAGTTTCCACGTTTGGTCTTTCTTGGGCTGGGCAGGTAATTTTACCATGGGCCTATTTTTTTTTTTTTTTGAACTTTTTGGCGTGCTAATTTTAGGCCCAAACAACGGGTAACGGGTAATAACTTTGGAAAAGTAAAAATCAAAAAGGGACCATAGATTCTCTAGTAATAGCATAATTGTAATGGATAGGGTACTCGTCTGTGGGAGTTGCAAGATTTATATTTCTTTAATCCATGCAAACCGTTAGAGCTCCAATATTTTTCAACACTAGCACAACGTATCGAGAGGAATGGATAAAGCCGGCTTTGAGAAGATGTTAAATTTCTTCTTTGACTTTTAGTTGTACCTAGGCAGAAAATCACAGGTGGTGGTTGTTGGAAAGGTTTGAACCTGTCTTTGATTTTCAATTTGTGTTCTACTAAACCTCTGGGTAATCCAAGCATCTCATGATAGTCCCATGCAAAACAATCTTTACATTCGCAGAGGAGGCCGATAATTTCAACACTCAGCTTCAAGTTCAAAAGATTACTAACAAAGAGAGGTCGGGGTTCACCCTTAGTTCCTACATTGATTTCTAACAAAGGATCTTAGACCTCGAGATGGCTATGTTCCCTTTCAGTTGGTACAGGATCCAGGTCGTCAATGGTTAATACATCGTCGTCGTCTGACTTGTGTTGGAATTTGATCAATTAATCAGCGAGTTTGGCAATAAAGAGTCCTAAGCCCAATATTCCAACAGTCGTTCCCCAGTCGATCGAAAACAGTAGTGGATGTGGTCCATTGATTTTCCCAATTTGTAGATCTGTGGTCAGCTAAGCTGGTAGTCTCGGCCTTTTTTCTCTTATGTTCTCTTGAGCTCGACTGGCTGATTTTTGCATCGGTCACAGATGACCGATTCAAGCTTGAATTCCTTCTCTTTTCTTCTCCTTGGCTTTTTAGATTTAGACTTTCTTGCCTACTTTCCCCTTTCTCGACCCCTGACGATTTGACCTGAAGCCATAAAGCTATGCTTTGTCGAGCCTGTTCGAGTGGGAAATAAGCTTCGACTATGTTGATAACAGGTGGAGGGAATTGCTCGGCATCTACTTTCGTAGCCAGTTTCGCTGTGAATTGAAGCTTATTTTCGTCTATCAATTTTGTATGTCGTCACGCATGAAAATACAGTTGTTAGTACTATGGACCAAAAACTGTGATACTTACAGAATGTATTTCCTTTGAGCTCTTGGTCCTTAGGGATTTTGTGGCAGAATGATAGAGTGACCTTCTTTTCAGCCAACAGTAAATCAAAAATTCCTTTAGCTCTAGTCAACTCGAAGGTGTAAGTTTTTGGTCTCTCTAGCCTTGAACTTGCTGTCTGGAAGCTTCGTTTTATTGTTGTCGGCCTTAACAAGCTCCTTGCACATGAAGGGCTTGTCTATGTTAACTTCGGCTTAACTGACCTATGCCTCGACATCATTGGGTGTGCCGTGTTTTTCAGCTTCTGCATAACTAGTATGTCCCTTTTGTGGCCGTTTTCTTATGAACCTCTTTTTTCAAAAGGGACGCGTATATGTTGACTTTGTCGGTCAAGTCATGCATTTTACAAAATACAAAATTCGATCCCTTGACTTTGCGGATAGATCAGTCACATATCCTAAAGGAATCATTGAAGATGTGTTTATCAGAGTGCAGAAATTTGTGTGTCTGGCTGATTTGTTTATTCTTGATGTGGAGGAAGACCATGAAATCCCACTCTTGCTGGGCCGGCCCTTACTATTGCTGGTACATCGAAAGAAGTACAACAAGGAACTTTAACTTTGAGAGTTCAGGGCGAATCCATTGAGTTTAAGGTGTTCGAGGTTGTTAAAAGCCGAGGGACTTCGAAGAGTGAGAATGCATAGATCTTCTTGACCCAATTGTACATGTCAACTACTTGGAAAACACCTCTACGGATGTCTTGAAAGCCAAGTCGCCACCCCCTCTAGTCGTCAAACGTATGCGCACTTCTCTTTGACATGCTAGAATTTATTAATGTTTTATCAAAAGCTTCTCCAAGATGAGCCGACTCTTGTGGCATCTCCTTGCCAAGGATCACACCAACACATTACTTCACAAGGCTATTGTTCGCAAAGAGTTCGGACAACAACCCAAGTAGTACATGGAAGAAGTAGCATTCTTTCCTACTTCCCCACCACCACAGGCATTCGAAAAGTCTAGCTCATGACTATAAAGAAAAGCTTCTTGGGAGGTAACCCAAGCATTCTCAACTTTTGTTTTTGCTTTTGTTTTTGGTTTATGTGTGATTTCTAGTACATTTTTCATGTTTTTGTTTTTGTTAAGTTTTGCGTTATCAAACAAAGGATTTTAGTAAGTACATTCTTTGTCCAGCCTTCTTCGCCTCCTAATCACAAGAAGCAAGCCTCAAAGAAGGCTTGAAATTTGAGCAGCAACCGCAGTGTTGGTGTCGACTTGCACTCTGCTATGGCCGGCCATGGGTAGAAGTGTGGGTTTGAGTTGGGTCCTTGGATTTTTGTTGCCATATAACACTTATGTCAAAGTTAATTCCATAATTTACTCTTAATTATGAATTATGATTTAACCCTTCAATCACTATTATAGTCTTACTAATTTGACTTGGTCAATTGCTCAGGTCATATATGTTGACTCTGACTTGATCGTTGACTTTGACCTTTGACTTTTGACTCCTAGTTTCTTTTCTTTTCATTTGTTTCTCTAATCTCATTTCTCGGTGTGCGATCCACGGGGTCCTTTTAGCAAGATAGTGGGAGGGCTCCACTTCTATGAGTTGATTTGTGAATTAAATCACACCATTTAATTCTCCATTTTGGGGAATTGAGTGTCATCGTTGGGTAGAGCTCGATGATACGAGTTCGTAGACAAGTGGCAAGTTCAATTCGAAGTTAAAACGAAGAAGTTATGTTCTACGGAAGTGCAGTGGCACAATCATAATTTATGATCACTGGAACCACATCCAGCTTCTCTATCTCGCGACACTTTCTCTCCCCGACTATTCTCTCTCTCTCTCTCTCTCTCTCTCTCTCTCTCTCTCTCTCTCTCTCTGTACGATGCCATTCTTTCAGACGGCAATTTCGTCTTTGTTCGGCGACTAAATTCGACAATTCTAGTTCCAAAAGAATCGTCTCTCTCTCTCCTATACTTGACCTACCCATTTTCTCCGATCGAAAACCAGCGTAGCGCCGAAGATATTGACTTGAAAATTGGGTAGATTTTCGAAACCCTTTTCAGAGATTCCAGTGGCTGTTTTCTTCGATCCAAGTATACATCTTCATCCACTCAACTTGCTCTAGCTGTCTATGATGATACCTTGAATTGATTTTGAGGTTTTACCGATCGTTTAATATACCCACTTTCACCAAGGTTTCTGTTTCTGTTCGGCTAGCTCTGTCCCCTTTTTTGCCGTGGTCCAAGAACAAAAGTCGATCATCTAGTTAGTATGAATCTATTGGCATTATCATGAAATGCCGGTATTAGATAGAAAATTGATGGAACACAAGCTTCCAATTAAGGAGGGCTACCTTCCAGTCAAGCAGACTAGAAGAAGAATGTCTATGGACACAGAACTGAAGGTCAAGGAAGAAATAGAAAGGTTGCTCAAAGTAGGATTCATCAGACCAGCCATTTATGTTGATTGGCTAGCCAATATTGTGCCAGTTCTGAAAAGAAAAACAGAGGCAGTTAGAAAGGTTAGTTGTTTATTTAGTTGCAGCTAGAAACCTACTGACAGAATTCAAAGAAGCTACTTGGGAACATATCCCAAGAGAAGAAAATTTGCAGCCAATGAATTGGCGCAGATAGCAATAGCTATACAAATGCCTGAAGACTGTGTGCAAAGAATCATCAAGGTAGGAAAGAAAAGTCTACCATCTGTTCTGACTAGATGAATGGAGATAGATGTTAATTCTGCCATAATCACTGAAGATGATTGGAGAAATCCTATCATAAATTACTTGCAACACCCAACCTGTCGTCTGAAAAGAGAGTCAGAATCATGGCTTTAAACTACCTTATGTGGAATGGAGATTTAGTTCGAAAAGGCAAGGATGAGATGCTCCTGAGGTGCCTTGGAAAGAAAGAATACATGAAAATCATGGGAGAAACTCATGAAGGAATCTGTAGAGCTCACTAAGGAGGAAGAAAGATGTGCTGGTTAATCAGAAGATATGGCTACTTCTGGCCAACTATGATAGAAGATTGCATTGATTATTCCAAGGGGTGTGAGGCTTGTTAAAGGCACGGCCCAATCCAGCAGGCTCCTTCAGTTCCCATGCATCCAGTAGTAAAACCATGGCCTTTCAGAGGATGGGCAATGGATCTCATTGGTAAGATTTATCCAGCCAGTAGCAAACAACACTATTTTATCATTGTAGCTACAGACTATTTCACCAAATGGGTGGAAGCCAAGCCTGTTAAGTCCACAACATCTCAAGAAATCATCACTTTCATAGAAGAGCAGAATATACAAAGGTTTGGCATTCCAGAATCGATCACAACTGATAGGAGATCTTCTTTCATATATTGAGAAATGCTGGATATGGAGAAGCATTTAAATTCAAACTGCTTCAATCCACCCCTTATTATGCCCAAGCTAATGGGCAGGCAGAATCAAGTAACAAGGTGATCATCAACATTATCAGAAAATGCTTAAGAGAAATCCAAAGCAGTGGCATGAGAAGTTGTTAGAAACTCTGTGGGCATATAGAACTTCAAAAAGAGAAGCAACTGGCATGACCCCCTACGCTCTAAGCTATGGCCATGATGCAATTCTCCCTATGGAGATAGCAGTCCAATCCCTCAGAATTGCTCACCAGCACAGTCTGGTTGGAGAAGACTACTCTCAAGCCATGCTACTAGAACTGGAAGGATTGGATACAAGCAGGATTAATACCCTCAATAAACTCTTAGCATGAAAGCAAGCTGTATAAAGGGCTTACAACAAAAGAGTCAAGAACAAGAGTTTTGAAGAGGGGAAATAGTCTGGAAAGCAGTTCTACCCCTTGGAACGCATATAGCTGGTTCTGGAAAATGGTCACCTACATGGGAAGGTCCTTTCATAATTAATCAGATCCTTGGAATGGGGGCATACATATTACAGAATCAAGATGGAGATGTCCATGCTGCACCAATTAATGGCAAATGGTTAAAGAAGTTTTATCCAACTATGTGGGATTCACAGGCTGTGCAGACAGATCCTGGAATAAAGAGACAGCAAGATGAAACTGCTGTTTAAATTTCTGATCACTTTCATTTTTGTTGTAATTTATTAAGTATGCTTTAATTTACTTTCTCTCTTTCTTCTTTTTGTCAAAAGAAATCGAATTCCCACAAAAATAAATAAACTTTTATTTAAATATAGCCACTTTTTATGGCTAAATTATTTATTACATTTCTAAAAACTAGAATCTAAAACCCTAATTTCCTAAGGGTTTCTTGCAAATTGGCCTTCTTGATAGAGAGTTCCTTCTGAAGCAGCACCCCTGGTGGATTGAAGCCTCTGCAATTTCCAGAGCTCGCCCGGAAGCTGAAATCATGTTCTGCACAAGGAAGGTAGCCTTGGTCTTGGAACTCAATCTAGCCCAGAGCCTGCTCTGTACCTTCCTGCACTCTACCAGCCGCTTTTGAAGCTCCTCAATCTGCTTATCCACCCTATCTGCAGTTGCCTTAGCTTCCTGATACCCTGCAACCATCTGATCCAGTTATGCGTTCTTCTTTGCATAGTCAGCCAAGTTGGCTTCATGGGTGGCTTTGCAGAACTCAGAGGTCTTGAAGGTGGGCTTGAGATCCTCATAACGGTCGTGAAGGTTGAGCATATCTCTTGCCAGGCCAAGGCTCATCTCAAGTATGGGTTTGAGGGCCATGTTATGTCTATGTAGTAGGTCCAGATCCTTCATCAGTTGGTCAAAAGCTTCCCTATCCACATCCAGCTCCAGCTTAGTAGATTGCCAGATCTTCAGCCTCTCCATGGCTTCCTCCACTACCTTGGACTTTGCCTTGCCAAGAGTGGAGCTGAGTTTCTCAAGCTTGTCCAACTAGGCGTCTAGATCCATAGCCTCAAATTCTGCTAGCTCTGGATCAGCATAGGAAGCCGTGGCAAATGAACCTAGAAGGGCATAGATAGGCATCTGCAGAAAAGAACGTAAGTCAGAACCAGGCAGAGACAAAAGAAAAAAGCCCAGGAATGCATTAACACTTACAGCAACGATGGGAGGCTTCAAGGGACTGGTCACCATTGCCAAAACCCCAGCAATCCTAGGCACTTCTACCTGAAAAGACTAACAGATAAGGAAGCATAGACAGAACAGAACTACAGGGAAAACAGGTGGACAAAGTTAAAATAAAATTTACCACAAGGTCAAAAACAGCAGCAGCTACTTTCACTTCAGGTTTTGGGACTGCAACCATTTGTTCTGCCTGATCCACAGGTTCTGACACAGACTGCTCCGCCTGTTCCTCAGGTGCCAGAACAGCAGTGGAGTGTTCTGCCTCTGCATCCTCAAAAAGAGCCAACTCTGAAATAGTTAGCTCTGTTCTTGGGATCTCTTGCTGTTTCTACGCCAAAGCGATGCTCTCTGCAATCACTTCAGCAGGGATTTCCTCCTACAAAAAAACAGAAGTCAAAATAAAGGGAATCAAAAGGCAAAAAGCACTGATACAGTCAACAAAACTCACCTCTTCTTCTAATTCTTTCATCTTTTCATGGGGTTCTTCTTCTTCTTCTCCTCACTCCTTCTCTTGCTCCACGCTTCAAAGGCCTCCCTCAATTCCTCATCTATGCCAGAAGTGGTTGTAGAAACTATTGCGGGTTCTTATGTGGCTACATACTCCACCACAGTCCTCTTTCTAAGTCTTTTGGACTTGGCAGGAGGAGGAGGGGGACTTTCAACTGCAAAGAAACAGGCAATAAAGACGATTAGAACATACGAGAGGAAAGACAGAACAAGATTAAGAAAGCTCAGAACTCTCGAAGACTTTACCTGAAGTGTCTGGCTGGGCAGTACTCTCATAAACTAGAGCAATTTTTTTTCTCTTGTTCTTTCTACCAGAAGGAGTCACCTCAGCAGCTGGTAGTTCCACATGAGTTTCACCCTCTTCATCTCCGGAAGGAAGCTCCAAATCTCCAGCAGCAATGACAGAGTTGACTGAGACAGAAAATATAAACAAGTCAGAAGTCAATCTAGCGAAAAAATAATAAAAGAAATAGAAAGATGGAAGGCTTACCAATCACTTCTCCAGCGTGGACAGACTGTCCACCTATGTTCCTTGTAAGGGAGGGGTCTGATACAGATAGAACAGAAGTGTTAGGCATCATCACCAAAGGCAGGATAAGTAAAAAATGGACAGAATTGGGAGACTACCTTCTATGACTTGAGCATTTATGTCCTTGATGGTCTGCACCATGAATTTGTGAGTCTCCTCTCCTGCATGAACAACCCAGAAATCCCAGCTATCAAAAAGCACCTTGAGTGCAGTGCTGGAGGCAGGCAGATCCCAAAACCTAGCTTTCCACCAAGTGTCAAAATTGGCGGAACTGCAAGAATTAGGCTCCCAGGCTGGATAGAGAGTGTTTGCACTATTATTTATCTTGTTGACTGCACATCTAGCATCCTTATGCATTTCCAGATCATCTGCATCTCTCCACGAAGTGGCCCGATTGCAGCTCTTGTAGGATTTGAGTGGAATGAGCTGTGGGCAACCAAGTTGCTTCGTGCAGAAGTTGGGATGGTACACTTCTGCCCCCAAATGATAATTGGGAGGTTTCTCACCTCTATGAGGCAGATCTCTAGGATGGGTGATGCTCAGGAACTTCTTCTGGAAGTCAATTCTGGCATCTTCTTCCTCTGGTTCCTTCTCAAACAATCTGAATCCAGGCTAGAACCAAGGATATGTTCTTCTGATCACAACCTGCCACTGAGCTGCAGACCTCTTGGTGCTATGCCTAAAGAAAATTAGGTACTGCTCAATCAAGCGCTTGGACACTTCTGCTGACAATAGAGGGTGGGCCATAACTTTACCTTCAGGTGGAACTATGCCTGGGAATCTCAGTTCTGGGAAATAAACCTGTAGCCAAATCTAGATCATCCAGAATGCACCAGGAGCCGAGAAGTTCTGGGGATTCTCTAGAGTGGCAGTGTGCAGATTCTTGAACAAATGGGCCAAAACTATAGGCCCAAGCCCCACGTCAGTATGATTGTGCAAAGCCTCTGCCAAATGCCTGTATTCTAGCAGAACTGCTGAGGAACGGTTTGGAAAAACAAATCGGTTTACCCAATATAGAAGAAACAGCATGTTCTGCTGATCCTTATCTTTCTCAGCACTGAACTTCTTCAAAAAAAATTAGAGAATGAGCAGTTCTGGTTGATTGTTGTAGGAGGGATGGTGAATGGTCCTCCCACTTTTTCTTGTTTCTTCCTCCTGTGGTAGTCACCCACTCCATCCACAGGTCTTCCATAGGGCCTGAACCCAAAGATTTGAGCCATGTCCAACAAAGTTGGAGCCATGGGACCCACATGAAAATCAAACGTATTGCTGGCAGAATTCTAAAAACACAGAGTAGCAGCAAGTAGATTCTCATATCTATTAATGGACTGCTTGGACAGAAGAATGGCGTCATAGATACCAGCCCATTTCTAATAAGCTCCATACCGTGGGAGAAGTCTGTTAATCTAGTCTACCCATTTGATTGGACAATTCCTCACCTCACTAGATGGAAACGAACGGCTCAAATTCTTGCTGACCCAAGAATGAGAAGCCAGGGCAGAGGAATTCTCAAAGCAAAAAGAAGCTTCAGCATCGCCGGGAACAACCACGAAATGGAGCTGTTTTGACAGTTTTTCAACAAACTTCAACTCGCTCGTTCTCCATCAATTCTTCTCCAAATTTGTCTAGTAAGGTATGGATTTCTACCTATTTTCCATGCTCTATCTGATGGTTGGATAGGTTTGCATTAATTTTGATCGTAGATAGCCCAGTTTTCAAATTGAAATTCGGCCGAGTTTCGGCCTCCGTGTTCAGCCACTTCCGGTCAGTTTTTGGGGTAGGTCCAAGAACAAAAGTGGTTCCAAATATGGTGTTATACCTAGGATAGAAGTTTGGAGCCATGGTTTTGAGTTTTTCTGGCGATGCGTAATTGCTTTGGACACCCATCGCTGTCGGCCCGTGTGGCAGCGCGTGGGCGAGGGTAGTGCAGAGACACTATATGTTGTTACGATCCTCAGTTTGTCACGAGCTCGTAGAAATTCGCGGATCTCAATTTGGATACCGTTTGAGCCTCGAACGGATTTTCCATATTGTGCGATTTTCTAGTTCAATACTGTTGAGCCGTTGGATCGTACTCAATTTCAGATATGTTGTTCTAGATAATTCCAGAATCGTGTAGGATTCAACGGATTGTGAATCGGAGTCCGGATACTCCAAAATCGCGAACCCTGGGGCTAGGGTTTAGAAATCATGCTATTACACGATCGTGGTCAATCCGACCGTCCAATTCAAACCAGACTAGCAAGACATGGGTATTTAAATGTGAGAAACCTATTGAGACTCCCAAATTGACAATTGGAGGTCGTGGGCGCCACGAAGTTCCGTATTGACCAACATGGCAGTTTATCGCTTAGTGAAGTCTCAGGTCTTTTAAGACAGTTCTAAACATCTGAAATGCTTAAGTGGGCATAGGAATGACTTTAAAGTTAGTGCACGCACTTCTAGGAGCCGGGGGTCAGGGTTTTAATTTAATACTTTTATTGAGCAGTTTTGCAATGTGCTGAAGATAAGGAACAGACAAGCTAATCAATCAATTTAGTAAAGGCCAGTAGACTGCCTAAGTGTGACATGTTTCTGAAAGTCCAAGGCCTTGGTGAGTATCTGCTAGCTGTTTCTCAGAAGGAACAAATTCCAAGGATAGAATTTTGTCTTCCATAAGATCTCTAATAAAATGGTGCCTAATGTCTATATGCTTAGTCCTAGAGTGTTGAACAGGATTTTTAGAAATATCTATGGCACTCATGTTGTCACAATAGATTAGAAAGCATGATTGAGCAAGACCATAGTCTTCCAACATTTATCTCGTCCAAAGGAGTTGAGTGCAGCAACTCCCAGCTGCAACATACTTTGCTTCAACAGTGAATAAGGAGACAGAATTCTGATTTTTGCTATGCCAAGCAACTAAGTTATTGCCTACATAAAAGACCCCCCCGGAAGTGCTTTTCCTATCATCACTACAACCTGCCCAATCGGCATCACTATACCCAACAAGATTGACACAAGTGTCATAGGTATACCACAACCTAAACTCAACAGTCCCACTCACATATTTTATGATTCTCTTAACAGCAAACAAGTGAGACTCTTTTGGGTCACTTTGAAACCTAGCACACACTCCAACACTATAAGAAATGTCTGGTCTACTAGCAATCAAGTGGAGAAGACTTCCTATCATGCTTCTATAGAGGGTTTGATCCACACTTTTGCCATGTA
This sequence comes from Prunus dulcis, assembly GCF_902201215.1. Classification (NCBI taxonomy): domain Eukaryota; kingdom Viridiplantae; phylum Streptophyta; class Magnoliopsida; order Rosales; family Rosaceae; genus Prunus; species Prunus dulcis. The sequence continues at coordinate 2,763,743 of NC_047655.1, read as the reverse complement.
AGTCTCTAAAGTTCACATGTCCAAGTCTTTGATGCCACAAGACACTTGTTTCATTCACAACCTTATTGCAAACTACTTCTTTTGCATCATTGACACTATCAATGGAATAGCAATTGTCCTTAGACCTTGCCACCCTCACAATCTCATTTCCACCTTTTCCAATTATTTTGAGCCATACTTGGAGAATCTAACTTCTACTACTCCATCATCACACAACTGACTCATACTAATGAGATTGGATGTAAGACCCTTAATAAATCTAACATTCTTAAGCTCGGGTAATCCAGGGATACAAACAGTGCCATTTCCAACAACTTGAGGCTTGTGACCTCCACCAAAGGTCACTGTGCCTCCATCAAAAGGGATGAGAGATGAGAAGACACTCTTATCACCACACATATGTTTGGAACAGCCACTATCAAAGTACTTTGATGCAGCAAAAGCATTTAGCACAACAAGAAATTTGGTATGACCTTTTGCAACCCAAGTAAACTTAGGCACAGTAGGTGAACTCATTTTAAGGGAGACAAGTTTGGCAATCTTAGTTACTTCATTTAACAAATGATCAACCTCATCTTGCAAAGATCTGGGATTCCTTTTAGATTTTGAAGGCAATTTTCTAGTCTTATCTTTTTTGTACATATGACAGACTGGTCGAATATGACCAGTCAACCCACACCTGTGACAAGTTGGAACAAACTTAGGTTTCTTGACTACCTGCTAAGCATCAAGAGGAGCAATTGTTGGAGTTTTTGACTTGACAAACTTAGTGGTAGAGCTAGACGAACTAGAATCAAAATGATTAAATCCAAGACCACCTTTGTCCCCATGAAGTTTTCCCGTAGTCAACATTTTGTCAATTTTTGAGGCACCAATGGTCATAGATATAACCTTACTTTTTGCTTCATTCAATTCACCTAGGAGCTGTTTGTTTGAGTTCTGGAAACCAATGTTACTTTCCTTGAGCACATTAACTTGATTTTCAAGATTACTCCTAATTAACACAAGTGCAACAAATTCTTTTCCTAGAGACTCAAATTTGTCACTCAACTCATTTTTGGTTTGTTTTAAGATGAGGATTTCATGTTGAAGATCATGGTTGTTGGCCTCAAATTTGTGGCTCTCTTCTTTCAAAGACAATGTCTTTTTGAACAAACAATCATATTTTCTTCCTAATGACTCGTATGACAGGTCATCTGACTCAGAATCAGATTCATCAGACACTGGCTGCACAGAGGCAACAAAGGCAGCATGTTGGTCATCATTATCAGAGGAAGATGAAACCTCTTGAGACACTTCACTTTCACTCTCACTCCAGCTCACTTTCATGGCCTTGTCCTTTCCTTTGGAGTATTTTTTCTGATTGTTTGCACAGTCGGCAGCATAGTTCCCAATGCCTCTACATGTGAAGCACTTGACTGATTTTCTAAAATCCTTGGTGAAAGATTTGACATCCTTATTCCTCTCATTAGACCGATCAGTTGATGGTCTAAATTGTCTCTCATTACCAGAGCTGCCCTTTCCAGCAAACTTTCCTTTATCCCTAAGAATTCTCCTAAATTTTTTGTCAAACAAAGCCACCTCATCCTTAAAACCTGAGGATTTTTCACCACCTTTCAGAGAGGAATCATTCACTCCTTGAAGTGCAACATTTTTTGATTTTTTAGTGTCATTCTCTTCCATATTCAACTCCATCTCATAGGTTTCAATTTTCCTATGAGCTTGCTAAGCTTGATTTCATTTAAGTTTTGGACCTCCATGATTGTGGTTTTCTTTGCTCTAAACGTAGATGGTAGAACACGAAGAATTTTATGAACAATAAGAAGCTCTTCAATAGGTTGACCAAGACTCATGGCTTCATTTGTGATCATCTCAACTCTCCCATAGAACTCCGAAATAGACTCAGTTTCAGACATCCTAAGTTCTTGAAATTGTGCAACCACCATCTGAAGTTTTAGGGTTCTAACTTGGTCATCCCCTTCATGAACCACCCTTAGTTTATCCCAAGCCTGTTTCACATTTGGGATGGGTTATATTTGTGAAAATTGTGTGCTAAACAAGGCTGTAACTAAGGCATTTATGGCCTTCTTGTTTGAATATGTAGCAAACACCTCAGCATCAGTCCATTCCGACCTAGGCTTGGGCACAACATTACTCTCAACAGTCTTGACAGGAGCAACCCACTCTTTTGTGAGATACTCTCTTGCATACTCATCAAGAGCATTAAGGAATATCTCAAATTTTTCTCTCCAAGCAGCGTAGTTGTTTCCATCAAAATAAGGAGGGGAGTTGCAAGTTCCAGCAACTAGATCCCGTTCCATAGTGAGCGCACCTAAACACTAAAACAAAGCCTAGGATCTCTCAATTTATATTAAGAGCAGAAGCTCTGATACCAATTGAAATTGGAACTTAGGTGATGAGGGGTAAACTTAAAAGATATTCAACCAAGAATGCAACAAACTTCACACACTCTAGACCTTGACCAAATACTCTTATGACTGGTCAACTTTCAGATATGAATTATACCAAATAATAACATACACAGAGCATACCAACATATATCTGCAAGCCTAGAGAATTACTAGTGACAACCTAGGCACTCAGAAGGGCCCGTCTAGGCATCCCCTGTGCTAGCAACAACTATGGTAAAAGTGTGTGAAGACAACATAATCAAGCAAACACCAAACAGCAAATAATGATGACTAGTCAACTACAAGGATACAAACCCAGAATTCATACGATGACTAGTCAACCACTAAGAACACCAACCCAGAATTCATATGATGACTGGTCAACCACAATTCATACGATGACTAGTCAACCACCAAGAACACAAACCCAGAATTTATATGATGACTAGTCAATCACCAAGAACACAAACCCATAAAAATTATAGAGATGCAAACAGAAATTGTTCACCCAGAAACCCACCATTGGGAAAAACTAGGGGTCATCAACAGACCAGACAATCCACTAAGTAGAAAAAGATTCTTACAAAGGAACACAAGCAAGCTCAAGGAAAACCTAGATCTATTTAGGAAGATGAGCTATACCTCCTTTGTGCAATCTTCTTCTCCAACTTAACAAAGCTTGATGCGCAGTTCTTCAAGGCAATGGCAGCTCCTTTTCCAGCTCATTCATCCCATACACCAACTTGCAAGCTCTAACTCAAACAGAAACCAAAATTTGGATTCAAACAAGAATGACCAATTTCTTCAAGAAACCATACTCTTGAAGAAATCAATCTTGAATCTGACCTAGATATAAATGAGAGAATGTTTTATGAAGCTAGATGCAGATTCGTATTTCAAATGCAGTTTTTTCAAAAAGAAATCAATTTTGGAAAAACCCATAAATGAAAATGAGATGGTTCTCTCTTGAGGAAGAAGAAGCGAAAGATGGCAAGCCAAACTTTCCAAAACTTCCACCCAAAAGAGACTCCTGCCCAAAGAGAAATTCCTTAGCCTTTACAGACAAAAATTTGGGATATAGCCCTAAATGCCACCATTTTTATAATTGTAACTGAAAATACCACCCTTTTTAAAAAAAATTGGAACTATAACCTATAAATAGATATTTATTGTCCCCTTATTGCACACATATCACTTTTGCTGAAATTTTATTGTCTCTGTTTTGCTGAAGTTCTCTCTCGGCTCTGTCTCTTCGCTGCCCTCTGTTTCTCTTCACTCTCCGGTGGCTTTGCTCTGAATCTGTGGTCCTTCAGCTCTCAGTCTCTCCTCACTCAGCTCCGACTCTCTCTTCTCTCTTCCTCTCCCAGCGACAGGTACTGTTCATCGGCATTTTCTTACAGTTTAAGGGTTTCTCTGAAGTTGGTTTAGGGTTTATGCATTTCTCTGAAATTGGTTGAGGGGTTTGTTCGAAATTGGTTGAAGGTTTAGGGGTTTCGCTGAAATTAGTTTAGGGGTTTGTTCGAAATTGGTTGAAGGTTTAGGGGTTTCTCTGAAATTGGTTTAGGGGTTTCATCGAAATTGTTTTAGGGGTTTGTCTGAAATGATCTTAGTATGATGATTCCTTGTTTCAAACAGTGAATGGGTTTGTTCTTTGTGGACTGATGCTTGCTGTTGTGTTGCTGTTGCTATTGCTGTCGTATTGTGTTTTTTTGCTAGTGTATTGCTAATGTAGTTGTATTTTTATGTTGTGGTTTTTGTAGCTATTTGGTGGCTTAGTTGAGTGCATTGCATTTAACCTTCTTACAAGTCTAATTGGTATCTATTTTGTTTGTTGAAGATGATATCTAAAGTGTAAGACAATTAACCTGTGTATATCATTTTGAACTTGTAAACTCCCAACCATATCATACTTTTTGTTTGAGAATAATGCTTGTTAATTCGACATATTTTTTTTATAACTTTGTTTACTAAGTTTAGGGCTTGCATATTGGATATGGATGAGTTTTGTTTAGAACCATATGTGGTGTAATATGAGTTCTTTAAAAGTTTGCTGTTTTGTGCTTGATCATTGTGTGCTTAAAAGAAAGCGGGAAATGAGTGAAGATGGGAACCTACCACCAGCAGCTGTGGTTTAGAGAAATGGGGACATTGATTTTGCTATAAGCTAACTGTTTAAGCTTTTGCTTTTGTTGTTTGTGTATGGATACTTAGAGAACTCTGTTTCTGAGGAGAACTTATAATTTTGTAATTGTACATGTCTTACAAACATTTTATACCGTTTTGATGGTTTATTTATGAATTTATCTTTGATATTTTGTTAAGAAAAAACTGAAGGGATGGTGCCAATTTCTTTCATTTTCTTACATTTGAAAGGAGGGCCATAGTAGAGTCAGTATTGTGGTTGCCACTAATTCATAGGATTGTGTTCCATTACATTATACCTTGAAGTGAATAAATTGTTTCCCGATGTCTTGTTGTTTTTTAAAACTCTTTCTAGTCAGATAGATTTGTATCGTTAGTCTTGAATTGTTCTCAATTAGGCTTGTGCTACCGCACATTCCCATTCTAGCTGAAGCTGTCTCATGATTAGATGGTGTGATTATATGGTGTGTTGAGATGTGTGTTTAGATATTATATTATGCAGGAGTGGTAGAGTACTGGGTGTGTTGAAACTTGGCTTTGAGCCATTAAATTAGGAGGTCAGTTGTAAATAGCTGGGGTTTTGTTTATGATATGTATTTTTTTTTTTTTTTCACTTCATATCCTATAATAGGCTGTTCATAAGTGGTGATTGTTTATTGCTTGTTATTGTGTAGATTGCAACCGACTGAAATTTTGTTTATAATATTGGCATGCAGGGAAATATGGTTGGTCAAATGAAGTTGATGATTGCGGAGGAACAAAAGTTCCAAGGGAAAGCATTGTCGTTATCCCATACGAAGACCGCAATCACTACGATAAAGGAGAAATTCACTGAACAGCAGCTGCAAATGTTTGAACAGAGTTGTTTTGGTCATCTCCTAGGGATTGAGGACCTCAAGTGGACTTCTCCGATTGTCCACGGCTTGCTGCTCAGGAAAGCTGATCCCAAGACAGTTTCCCAACTGAACGGGATCAAATTCATTGTTGGCAATAAGGTCATCCAATTCACGGCGCAGCAATTTTGCATCGTGACAGGGCTAAGGTTTGGAAACCTTCCCTTTATTCCGATTCCCACTAATGAGAACTGCTCATTGAAACGGAAGTACTTTGCCAATGATAAAACTGTGAACCTGTTGGAATTAGAAAAGGCCTTCCTCGAATGCGATGATGTGGACGATGTATTCAAGCTTGGATTCGTATACTTTGCTGTGTTTGTGCTGTTGGGCAGCGAAAAACATGTCCACATTGACATGCGATATTTGAAGTTGGCGGAAGACCTTGAAGACTTTGGGAAGTATCCATGGGGGGCTGTGTGTTATGCGAAGACAAATGCGTCACTGCTGAGGGCACTTTGTGCAGATTACCAGCGAGTGAAAGTGCCCACAAAAACTGCAAAAACAAAAAAATCTGGAAAGAAACCAACAACAACGGCAACCGGTAGACCAAGAGAGTACCACCTCAAAGGTTTTGCCTATGCACTTCAGGTGAGCAAATGTCCATTGATGTTGAAGTTAAATTGCATTTGTTTACAATGACTGACCTTTTATTCCTGAAACCAGATTTGGGCGTATGAGGTCTTTCCAGCGTTGGCTGCACTACATTTGGTGGTGCACGAAGAAAATGCGTACATCCCTCGTTTACTACATTGGAGGAGCAATAGTTCGCCGCGTTTTTATGAGCTAATGAGCCAAGTATTCGAGAACCGTGAGGTTAGTTCAGTTTTTAATGATAATGTTCGGGATATGAAAATATAATATAATTACTTTACTGATATGTATATTGTATGTGTAAATTGCAGGTTGATGTGCAGCTTCTCCGGCCATCTGTGATGGACAAGCAGCAGCCGTATTGGACTTGGGGTGACAGTGCTGACGACACTGAAGAACTTGTTGACTTGTTGGGCGATGACGCTGAACAAAAAACCGGCACTTCTGCCTCTGTAGAAGAAAAAGATAAGGACATTGACGAAACTGCAAGCCTTCCGTCGTCTTCTAAGGCAAGCATTACATTTTTTCGAAGATATACGTCATAATACAATAGGAAAATAACTGCTGTATTGTTGCAATATTTTGTGGCCTGCATAGTAACACATGCATTATAACTTAGTGCAGGGTACAGTCGCGTCCAGAGAGTTACGCACTTTGAAGCGTGACTTTGAAAGGACAAAGGATGAATTGGCCAAAGTTTCCCTATCAAATCGAGCACTTCGCGACATAGTGCATCAGTTGGAAGACAAGGTACGGAAGGAGTCAATGAAAGCTGAAAAAGAGTTCGAAAAAAATACAAAGTGTGTGGAGGATTTCCGCAACACCCTGGCTTCAATGGAGCATTATTTTAAGTTGGAGATAGAGCAGCTGAAAAAACAAAATGGTGGGGTGAATGAAGCTGCGGAAGGACATGAGGACCTCGGTAGTCCTCATATGAATGAAGGAGGCAACAATGACTTGTCGCCATTACATGCCTATGTTAGTCCGCCTACAGAACCGGCAGTAATGGAAACACAAGTCCCCGGTGATGGAGCCGAACCTTCCGCAGCCATGGTAGTTGAAGAGGCAAAAATGGCCGCTTCAGTTCCTCACTTAGAAGTGCATGAAGTAGCTGACCAGGCACAATCCGAGAAGCTGCCTACCCCGGAAGATGTGGCCGGGTGTGACGAAATCTGCCAAAGAGTCATGAAGCTGTTAGAAGATTGGAAAATCACTAAAAGTATGCCATCGGGAGGTTTGATGAATCCTCCAAGTCTACCCACAGTTACTATGGCTGGTGATGAAGAAGGTAGTTCGAGTGTTGAAAAAAAAGAAGTGGAAGGTAAAGGGTGCAGACAGAAGCGCCCGGCGCAGACATTGTTGAGCCCATTTACAGATCCTTTGAGGAAGAAGAGGACGATGACTGTGTCGGCTGCGACTGCAACCCCGCCATGTTTTGATCCATCAAAATCCTTGCCCATTGAAGATGTGAAGGCAGTATACAGTTTTGCAGTGCCTGGAAAAGCGATATTAGGTTACGATTCTTGACCTTTGAATTCCAATCTTCATCCTATTCTACTATGTAGTCATAGACTAATGAGAGAATGTAGAGTTTGCTTTAATATACATGTGTATTTTTTTCATCAACAAAGTCATATTTATGACATGACTACACAAGTAACCGTTGCAAGTTTGCCTTTTGTAGTGCGGAGGTGCAGCTGGAATCATTTTCAGTGGGCGCTGATTTTTTCTACAGACTTGTCGATGAAACGGAATGGATGAGCTCAAGGGTAAGGATACACAAAGCTCTACTTTATTACGATAATTCAATTGTTTTCTCACCTTTTTTAAGTGTAGAGTTGTATGAAATTGTGCTAATATTATATGTGTCAACTTTCAGCACCTGGACATGGCAACCTTTCTTATCCGCAAAAGGCAACTCTCTCATCCGTTGGTTTTTGGAACTGACTGGACAACGGCAGATTGTTGCTTGCAGGTAAACATGTAACCATGTTACATTCACTGCTTCATTTGCTGTCGGTTGTGATTTTCTAATATGCCTTCATTTAAATTTGTGCAGCAATTTCTAGAGCCGTTCAAACCGACTGCCAGGAAACGTGGATCGAAGAAGGCAGCTGCTTCAAACACCGTTGACCTTCCACCCAGCAAGCTGAAGAATATACATCACTTTGTGCGTGGTACGTGGCAACACGGGTATGCCCAAGCTTGGACAAAAGTCCGGAAGGTCTATTTTCCATATAATCTGAAAGGGTCTCACTGGGTTGCAATCGAAATTGATTTCGTCAGACATACTGCAACTGTGTATGACTCCTATGTTGATTTTACCAAACGTTCAAAGCTGGTTACGTTTCTGCACCCTATTAGCGATACGCTGGCACGAGTGCTGTACGATATGCACTTTTATGATGATTTTGAGGTTGAAGAGGTGAAGCAAAAGGGGCTGACGATGTCAATGGATACGCCATTCTCAGTGTGCAGCATTGCAGATGTGCCACAACAAAGAGATGGGTAAGCTTTGTGAATTTAGTGCAGTTTATCCAAATTTTACATAACTGCAGTTCTAATTTCCCAACTAATTGGCCTCACAGTGCGTCTTGCGGAATCTTGACCGTCAAATTCATCGAGCATCTCAGTGGTGGGATTTCGGTAGATAAAGTTGACCTTTGAAGATCAAATATTACCGACTCAAGCTTGCAATTGAGGGTTTAAGGGGGGAGGCATATTTATGAGGTAACTTTCTTCATGTCCATGAATTCACCTCACTCTGGACTTATGACTTGGGAATTCACTTTGCTCATTACTTATGTCAGGAACTCCTTTATATGAAGATGCAGACGTAGATGCTTTGCTGGGGGTACTTTAGATGGTCATCTTGCCTTTTTGCTACAGCTAGTTGGTTTAGTTAGTATTGTCAAGTGTAATATTGTACAGTGTAGAAGCAGTGGCTAATTGCCTTACATGGCACACACACTATTTCGCTTTTGAAGGTTAACTATTTTGTACACCTTCGTATATAAACATAGTTTCTCTTTGTGGATGCTTTAGTAGCCATTGTTCACATTTTGTCTCTGTGGTTTTGGGAATCTGTAATTGGACTTACTGAAGCATACAACTTTGTTAACATTTCTCCATTTAGTTTTGACTTGGGGTTCGTTTTAAATAATTTTGGCAGCAATTCTACTTTTCTGCTTAGCATTATGTTGTTATATGAATTTGGAACCTGATACTGTATTTGCTGATCTTAGCTGGAGTAGGTACCAATCGCTCCTCTTTCATCTTCCATACTGGATTAGTTTCCTTGTGTATTTTTCTGTTTTCGATCTGAGTGATTGTTCTCTTTGTACAGGGTATACTAGCACCATTCGGCATAAGAATGGTAAATTATCTGAATTGATCGGTGAACTTCAGGTACCATTTTCATGATTTGTACTCTGCTTTGCTAGTGGAACTCGCAGATCTTTTGTATTTGGTGTTAGTTTTGTATGAGTTTTTAATTTTGTAATGCATTTGGTAAACTTGGTAAACTAGTGGAACTCGCAGAACATATGTTCATATTATTTCATCCATTGGTTCTGTGAGTTGTTGTCTTCTTTAAGCAAATCTAATATTTGCTCTTCACAAATGGTTAAGGTCTGAAATTGTGAGATCTTATGTCTGTGACAAAGCGTAGTATGAATGCTGCTGTTTCAAAATTGCATAAACTTCTGGAGAGCGTGATAGAGGCTATTGCTGTAAGTTTCTTTTCGGCTGTCTATGCCAACAAAAATACAAAAACTGATTTGGTACTATGAACTGATTTGGCACTATGATATTTGACACTATGAACAATGAACTGATTTGGTGGCAGTTACAAATGAACATAGTCTTAATTCTGGAACTGCCCTTCATAAATGGCTTCATCTGCATTTAACCCAATTGTTTTTGCAGGTCGGTCTCAACCAAGTGTTGATTGCAATATTCCAACCAAGATGACCATACACTGTTATTTGATGTAGGTTTTTTGTATGAGATGGCTTAGCTTTAATTGGTTTGGTTGTTCCAAGTTTTATGTACACAATCTCACAGTAACTGCCGAGTTGTTTTTCATTTCATGTATTTGTCCGTGGTATTTTTTCCCCAATATTCTGATTATGGTCAATATGTAAACATTACTGTGGAGCTTATAGCATGTTTTCTTTCTTTTGTGGCCATGACTTATGTTCTTGCTAACCCTTTTTCTTCAAATTCTCTAGTTTCTGTCATCTGAAGTCTTTCCAGTCATTCAACTCAAAATTTATCGCCTAATACTGTGGAATGGCAGAACAAGTCTTAGGAGGCCATACATAAATAGCCACAAGTTGTCATACATGTATATCAAAAGTGTGAAGTTGAAACCTACAGACGACAAGGGAAGAAGGAAGCTCTGTCCCATACAGGTGATTGATGGAGTAAACATGTTTATGCCACCATACCAAATTTACTGCCCCTTGAATTGCACTTGACGCTACCACAATAGTAGGGGTGGACCTTGGCCAGGGTCTGCGGGAATGGATATTAAAAAGTACATAAAGGTTGAGAAGGTTCCTGGTGGCCAGTTGGAAGATTCAGTGGTTCGCAAAGGAGTAATGATTAACAAAGATGTTATTGCACCTGGAAAAATGAGAAGAAAGATTTTCAACCCAACGCATCATTCTTCTTGATTGGCCTCTCGAATATAAGAAAGGCGAGAACCAAACAAATGCTGAGTTGCTTAAAGAAGAAGATTGGGGAGTCCTGCTACAATTGGAAGAAGAATACATCGAGAGCCTATGTGTGCAAATATTGAAGTTTAAACCAGATGTGGTTATCACAGAAAAGGGGCTTAGTGACTTGGCATGCCATTATTTTAGCAAGGCCGGCGTCAGTGCAATGAGGAGGTTGCGGAAAACAGATAATAACCGAATTGCCAAGGCTTGTGGGGCTGTAATTGTTAACAGACCAGATGAATTGCAACAGTCTGATGTTGGTACAGGCGCTGGGATATTTGAGGTTAAGAAAATTGGTGATGAGTTTTTTGCATTCATTGTTGATTGCAAAGAGCCTAAAGCATGTACTGTACTCTTGAGAGGTCCTAGTAAGGATCTTTTAAATGAAGTGGAAAGGAATTTGCAGGTATAATGGTTTTACTTCTTTGTCCCCATTACGTAGAATAAATATATTATGCTGAAATTTGTTATTTACTCCCTTATATCTGGTCATAGGATGCCATGTCTGTAGCAAGAAACATCCTCAAGAATCCGAAACTTGTTCCTGGTGGTGGTGCTACAGAGTTAACTGTATCTGCTACATTGAAGCAAAAGAGTTCATCTGTAGAAGGTATAGAAAAGGTAAAAGCTCCTTTCCTCATCCAAAAGTTTGGTATTTCTTGTGTAAAACTCGTCCAAGAATAACTCCTTGTGGAAGTAGAAATCTAAATTCTATGAATAAACTGGCTGTCACTTCACTTCACATGCTCCTTGACATACTTCAGATTAAGAATTAGTTGTGGTTTCACTTTACATGCATTTTAATGGAGTTTTATGGCTACACGTGTTTTGATGGTAAAACAGTGGCCGTATGAAGCTGCTGCTATAGCTTTTGAGGCTATACCACGTACTTTTTTTGGCTCAGAATTGCGGGGTGAATGTGATTAGAACAATGACGGCGCTGCAGGGAAAGGTTTGAATCTGTTTTGTATGGCTTTGTTCAGTTTTGTTATGATTTGTCATTTCTATATACGTTCTGATGCATCATTATTATTTTGGTCAGAATATGATGCATCATTTATATCCTAACCACAATTTTTTTTTCCATAGCATGCAAATGGTGAAAATGCATGGATTGGCATTGATGGTAACACTGGTGTGATAACTGATGTGAAAGAGAAAAAGATAGGTGGATATCTTTTTGGCTTACTATTGTTGCTCTCTTTTATTTCCTTCACTATCTCAATATTCAAATTTGTTGGGTGATTTATATTTGCTGAAAGCTCTGAAATAGGACTTTTAATGTAGTATTGTTCTCAAATGTATCCATTATATGTCCCTTTATTGATATGGCATAAGTGTCAATCTTCTGGTTTATATTGTCGATTTGCTTCAGTAGTAGTTCTAGTTTAGAGCTTCTCCCAATATATTTCGACAGCACTCATGTGAGGGGAAGTGCTGTTGTCATGGTTATTACTAAATTTCCCAATAAATTTATTTTGTTGGTAAGGCTGTTAATTTTAGCAATTATGATGTCAGATATGGGATGCCTACAACGTGAAGGCCCAGACTTTTAAAACGGCCATAGAAGCTGCTTGCCTACTTCTCAGAATCGATGACATTGTGAGTGGGATGAAGAAGAAGCAGCCTCCTGGTGCCAAAGCTCCTTCCAAGCCTCAAGTTGAGACAGAAGGCGATGCAGATAATGAGCAAATAATTCCGGAGTGATTATCGAGAGCACGTGGTTTATCTCAGTTTGAATGAAGTTTTGCTTTAAAGAAGAAAAAAAGGAGCATTATAAGTTTGATGAGGATATTTTTTAGGGTTGTAATGTCACCTTAACTTGGTAGTGTGTGTTTTGTCCCTCTTCTTTCTTTCTCAATCCACGAGGGGTGGGAAAGAAGAGAAGTCTTCTTATTGGAGAATGCTAATGTTAGTTTGACATGTCATCTGTGTAGCGAACACAATTTATTTGTTCAACTTCGTGGATTGGCACAGTGGAGCTTATTTCTACCATTCTTCTGAATGATTGTTAACAGTCAAACTTAGTTATTGACACAAATATGTAATTTTCTAAAAGTAAGAAAACAAAAAGTTTTTCATGGCCAAGCATCAATTTTAATAAGCCATTGTGGCACCTAAAACACACAACGTACGGCACTGTACACAAACTTGTGGAGGAAAGGATTCATATTGAGCATCTATTTTATCCACTTAGGGAGAGTAAGAATTGATCTTGTCACTCCCATATTCAGCCAATATGCCACGTATTGATTCAAAGCAGACCTTAAAAATGAAACGAAAGCAGATAAAAAACCCTAGACACGGCCAGGTGATGCAACTGAAATTGGCAAATAGCAAAGATGACATAAAGTCTGGGACTTCACAAGCGAGGTTGAACGAGGATGAAGCTGTGAGGGTTGCATACAAGCATGGGACGCCTCTTGAAGGAGGCAAAATTGGTGATTCTGAGCCTGTGGATTTATTTTCCAGTCCTCATCATATTCCAAAGTAGGGCAATATGCTACAATACGAAGACAATACGAAGGCAATAGGAAGGCAATATGACCACAATAAATATACAATACGAAGGCAATAGTAGGGCAATATGGCCACAATAATTATACAATACGAAGGCAATAGTAGAGCAATATAAGTACAATATAAAGGCAATATTAGGGCAATATACATACAATACATACACATTACAGTATTAAGGGAATACAAACACAATACAAATGCAATATTAAGTCAATGTACATACAATACATACACATTACAGACAACATTTCACACATGCGAAAGAAATCGCCACGAAACCTTAACAATACTATCTATCCCGCGAAGGGAAAATGAAGGCAACAAAAGATCCATGTACTCAGGTGAGATGAACTGAAGCGGCATTCACCGTTACTAGAGGTCCATCAAAAGATCCATGTCTTTGTCCTTTCTTCTCGCTGCATGCACGAGGCTATGATGAGCCATTCCATCAGAACCCATATTCAGTCCCTGCCAGACACCAGCTACATCAATTTCACTCCAATTGTGGTCTGGTGAGATGACCGAAGCATAATCTCCGAACATTTCGAAGCCGTTGTTGAAACATTCAACCATTTCATGGTTATATTCTTCAGATTGTGTGAATGTTTCGAGGGCATTTTTCTTTTTGTCTTCCAATTTCAACTTCAAGGACTCTAACTCTTTGCTCCGACTTTTTGCTTTAAGAGCTTGCTTCACCTCTCCAGCGTATGCTTTGTTCAACTTGTTGGCCAAGTTTCCCATAACTTGGCCATGAATATCGCACTTACTCCCCCACCAATCCGTTGCCTTTGACATATATTGGAGGTGGTGCTTGACGGCAGAGATTTTGTCAAGCGGATCATGAGTCTCAGCCTCCCTTCCAGATGAAGTGGGATCATGATTGGGAGTCCGAGGTGGAGATGGGAATGGCACATGCCAGGGCTGGTCCCCCGGGTAACTCACATGCTCGTTAGGAGGGCGTACATCCGACATGTTGAAGTATTACTGGGGACAATTCACAGCTGTTGCCTGCAACAAAACAAATAGAGGTACATTCAGTCTCCAGTTGTAAACGACTATATGGTTAGGTTGAGTGGAGAATATTTGCCTTTCAGTAAGACTAATTACCTTTCCCGTTAAGAAGGTGCCTCTGTTGCAGTTCTATATAGGAAGGTTCAGTTATATGTACGAACTTATATGAGGTAAATTGGGTTTTGTGTTGGTGCATTAAATTGATGGGATTCAAAACTACACCATTAACTCCTTGGCTGTAAGTTACAGCAGTACAACATGACATTAACAACAATAAAATTGGCTTCCAAACGACAAAAAACCAAACCTTAATGGGAAATAGGAAATTGTGGATTGGAACCAAAAATAGGACTATGTAAGTAAGCATTTATTGCGAATTTCAGAACACAAAATTGGAAAATAGGAAAATAGCAAAACACGAAAATTGGAAATTTGGAAAAGTGACAACTTAAAACTTGGATATGGGAAATAAGGAAACTTGGAAAATTGGAAATTGAAGAAAAGAAAAAGTGGAAACACGGAAATACGACAAAATGGAAAGTTGGAAAGTTGGAAAATTGGAAAATTGGAAAAAGGAAATAAGGAAAAATTGGAAACAGGAAAGTAGGCAATAGGATCAAATGACAGTTGGAAAATTCGAAAATTGGAAAAAGGAAATAAGGAAAAATTGGAAACAGGAAAGAAGGCAATAGGATGAAATGATAGTTGGAAAATTGGAAAATTGGAAAAAGGAAAAAAGGACACTTGGAAAATAGGAAATTTGGAAATTGTAAATTGGAAAAGAAAGCAACTTGGAAAATTGGAAAATTTGAAATTGGCCAAAAGGAAACTTGGAAAATAGGAAAATAGGAAAATAGGAAAATAGGAAATAGGAAATAAAGGAAACTCTGAAAACATGACAATTTGAAAATTCGAAAATTCGAAAAATCAGAAAAAAGGACACTTGGAAAGTAGGCAAATAAGCAAATTGGGAAATTGAAAATTGAAAATTGAAAATTGGAAAATTGGAAAATTGGAATATTGGAATATTGGAATATTGGAGAACTGGATAAATGAAAAATAGGAAATAAGGCAACTTGGAAAATAGCAAAAGTGGAAATTGAACAAAAGGACAGTTACCAAAATGAAAAATTTGAAATAGGAAAAAAAGGAAACTTAGAAAATAGTCGAATTGGAAATAAAAACATTGGATAATTGGACAAAAACTTAAATTTTGAAAATTGGAAATAGGAAACAGGGACACATGGAAAATCAGAAAACTGGAAACAAATTGAAATTGTGGAAATGGGAAATAAGACAATTACCATATTGGACAATTTTAATTACTGTCTGAATTAGGCAAAGTAGGCAACTTTTTTTAAGTACATAATGGGGGGAAAATGGGAACATTGAAAAATTGGAAAACTGGAAATAGAACAAAAGGAAACTTGGGAAATTGCACAATAGGAAAATAGGGAATAGGAAAAAATAATGAAAAATTGAAAAATTGGAAAATTGGATGACACATGGAAAATAGGAAAATATGAAAAATGGCAAAATGGAAACGAATTGAGATTGGTGAAATGAGAAATAAGACAATACCCATTATTGGTCAATTCGAATGAGTTGGTGAATTTGGCAAATAGGCAACTCCCTTATTTCAATGACATAATGGGAAAATGACCAAGTTGGGAACGTCCAACATACAAATATATTACAAAAAGGCATAAAGTCAACCTGGGTAATAACTCCCTCCCATACTATCCCGCCCAATACTATCCCGCCTAACACTCCCGCCAATCCCTCCCGCCAATTACTCCCCCTAATCCCTCCCGCCAATAACTCTCTCACTTACTGGTTTGGTCATTAAAATTTGCAGGTATATTAATCAACCCAACTGTTTGAAATGAAAACTTCCATCACATTAACTGCTGCTTACAGCCACTACCTTCCCCACAGATTTAACTCACATCGCATTTAGTCCCCTGTTGTTCCAATTAAGTTGTACACCAGACAACAATAAATATCAAAGACCATGGACCATAACCTCACACCAAACCCAACGATTTCAATTACTGAAGGAGGGGAGACTGAAACCGAAGCCAAGTCACCGAATTCACTCCCTGCAGACTTGGTCCATGGCATACAGCAATGTCAACACAATACCATGTTTTGGAAAAATCTTCATGCAGACATAGTTTCAAAAATTGTGGAGGGCCAAGCTAGATGGGGTGTCATAAAAACCCCCACAATTCGCTGTCGTTATCATTCGCGCATGCATCTCC